>NC_092740.1:5184280-5298689 GCF_047496795.1 Chiloscyllium punctatum
GGTGTGGGGGGTGTGTGTCTGGGTGTGGGGGGAGTGTGTCTGGGTGTGGGGGGAGTGTGTCTGGGTGTGGGGGGGAGTGTGTCTGGGTGTGGGGGGAGTGTGTGTCTGGGGGTGGGGGAGGGGTGTGTGTCTGGGGGTGGGGGGGAGTGTGTGTCTGGGTGTGGGGGGGAGTGTGTGTCTGGGTGTGGGGGGAGTGTGTCTGGGTGTTGGGGAGTGTGTCTGGGTGTTGGGGGAGTGTGTGTCTGGGTGTGGGTGGAGTGTGTGTCTGGGTGTGGGGGGAGTGTGTCTGGGTGTGGGGAGTGTGTCTGGGTGTGGGGGGGAGTGTGTGTGGGTGTGGGGGGAGTGTGTGTCTTGGTGTGGGGGAGGGGTGTGTGTCTGGGGTGGGGGGGAGTGTGTGTCTGGGGGTGGGAGGAGAAGTGTGTGTCTGGGTGTGGGGGGGAGTGTGTGTCTGGGTGTGGGGGGGAGTGTGTGTCTGGGTGTGGGGGGGAGTGTGTGTCTGGGGGTGGGGGGAGTGTGTGTCTGGGTGTGGGGGGAGTGTGTGTCTGGGGGTGGGGGAGGGGTGTGTGTCTGGGGGTGGGGGAGAGTGTGTGTCTGGGTGTGGGGGGAGTGTGTGTCTGGGTGTGGGGGGAGTGTGTCTGGGTGTGGGGGGGAGTGTGTCTGGGTGTGGGGGGAGTGTGTCTGGGTGTGGGGGGAGTGTGTGTCTTGGTGTGGGGGAGGGGTGTGTGTCTGGGGGTGGGGGGGAGTGTGTGTCTGGGGGTGGGAGGAGAAGTGTGTGTCTGGGTGTGGGGGGAGTATGTGTCTGGGTGTGAGGGGGAGTGTATCTGGGGGTGGGGGGGAGCGTGTGTCTGGGTGTTGGGGAGAGTGTGTATTTGGGTGTGGGGGGGAGTATGTGTCTGGGTGTGAGGGGGAGTGTACCTGGGGGTGGGGGGGAGCGTGTGTCTGGGTGTGGGGGAGAGTGTGTGTTTGGGTGTGGGGGGAGTATGTGTCTGGGTGTGAGGGGGAGTGTATCTGGGGGTGGGGGGGAGCGTGTGTCTGGGTGTTGGGGAGAGTGTGTATTTGGGTGTGGGGGGGAGTGTCTGGGTGTGGGGGGAGTTTGTGTCTGGGTGTGAGGGGGAGTGTACCTGGGGGTGGGGGGGAGCGTGTGTCTGGGTGTTGGGGAGAGTGTGTATTTGGGTGTGGGGGGGAGTGTCTGGGTGTGGGGGGAGTATGTGTCTGGGTGTGAGGGGGAGTGTATCTGGGGGTGGGGGGGAGCGTGTGTCTGGGTGTGGGGGGAGAGTGTGTGTTTGGGTGTGGGGGTGTGTGCTTCTGCGTGTGTGTGGGGAATGTGTCTGGGTGTGGGGTGGGTGTGGGTCTGTGTGTGGCGGGGAGTGTGTGTCTGGGTGTGGGGGGCAGTGTGTCTGGGTGTGGGGGGGATTGTGTCTGGATGTGGGGGGAGTTTGTCTGGGTATGGGGGTTAGAGTGTGTCTGTGTATGGGGGTTAGAGTGTGTCTGGGTGTGGGGGGGAGTGTGTCTGGGTGTGGGGGGAGTGTGTCTGGGTGTGAGGGGAGTGTGTATGCGTGTGGGGGGAGTGTGTGTCTGGGTGTGGGGAGAGTGTGTGTCTGGTGGGGGGAGTGTGTGTCTGGGTGTGGGGGGAGTATGTGTCTGGGTGTGAGGGGGAGTGTATCTGGGGGTGGGGGGGAGCGTGTGTCTGGGTGTTGGGGAGAGTGTGTATTTGGGTGTGGGGGGGGAGTGTCTGGGTGTGGGGGGAGTATGTGTCTGGGTGTGGGGGGAGTATGTGTCTGGGTGTGGGGGGAGTGTGTGTCTGGGTGTGGGGGAGTATGTGTCTGGGTGTGGGGGGAGTGTGTGTCTGGGTGTGGGGGAGTATGTGTCTGGGTGTGGGGGGGAGTATGTGTCTGGGTGTGGGGGAGTATGTGTCTGGGTGTGGGGGGAGTGTGTGTCTGGGTGTGGGGGGAGTGTGTGTCTGGGTGTGGGGGGAGTATGTGTCTGGGTGTGGGGGGGAGTATGTGTCTGGGTGTGGGGGGAGTGTGTGTCTGGGTGTGGGGTGAGTGTGTGTCTGGGTGTTGGGGGAGTGTGTGTCTGGGTGTTGGGGGTGTGTGTGTCTGGGGTGGGGGGGAGTGTGTGTCTGGGTGTTGGGGGAGTGTGTCTGGGTGTGGGGTGGAGTGTGTGTCTGGGGATGGGGGGAGTGTGTGTCTGGGTGTGGGAGGAGTGTTGTCTGGGTGTGGGGGGAGTGTGTCTGGGTGTGGGGGGGGGAGTGTGTCTGGGTGTTGGGGGAGTGTGTCTGGGTGTGGGGAGAGTGTTGTCTGGGTGTGGGGGAGTGTGTCTGGGTGTGGGGGGGGGGAGTGTGTCTGGGTGTTGGGGGAGTGTGTGTCTGGGGGTGGGGGGAGTGTGTGTCTGGGTGTTGGGGGAGTGTGTCTGGGTGTGGGGAGAGTATGTGTCTGGGGGTGGGGGGAGTGTGTGTCTGGGTGTTGGGGGAGTGTGTCTGGGTGTGGGGAGAGTATGTGTCTGGGGGTGGGGGGAGTGTGTGTCTGGGTGTTGGGGGAGTGTGTCTGGGTGTGGGAGGAGTGTTGTCTGGGTGTGGGGGAGTGTGTCTGGGTGTGGGGGGGGGAGTGTGTCTGGGTGTTGGGGGGAGTCTCTCTGGGGGTGGGGGAGAGTGTGTCTGGGTGCAGGGGGAGTCTCTCTGGGGGTGGGGGAGAGTGTGTCTGGGTGTGTGGAAGTGTGTGTCTGGTTCGGGGGGAGTGTGTGTCTGGGTGTGGGGAGAGTGTGTCTGGGTGGGGGGAGTGTATCTGGGTGTGGGGGGGAGTGTGTCTGGATGTAGGGGGGAGAGTGCTTGGGTGTGGAGGGAGTATGTGTCCGGGGGCGGGGGAGTGTGTGTCTGGAGGTGAGGGGGAGTGTGTCTGTGTGTGGGGGGAGTGTGTCTGGGTGCAGGGGGGAGTCTCTCTGGGGGTGGGGGAGAGTGTGGGTCTGGGTGTGGGGGAGAGTGTGTGTCTGGGTGTGGAGGGGAGTGTGTGTCTGGGGGTGAGGGAGTGTGTCAGGGTGGGGGGGGAGTGTGTATCTGGGGGTGGGGGGGAGTGTGAGTCTGGGGGTGGGAGAGTATGAGTCTGGGGGTGGGGGGAGTGAGTCTAGGGGTGGGGTAGTGTGTGTGTCTGGGGGTGGGGGAGAGTGTGTGCCTGGGTGTGGGTGGGGAGCGTGTCTGGGTGTGGGTGGAGTGTGGGGGTGGGGAGTGTGTCTGGGTGTGGGGGGGTGTGTGTGTCTGGGGGTTGGGGAAGTGTGTCTGGGGGTGGGAGGGGGTATGTCTGGGTGTGGGGGGAGTGTGTGTCTCGGGGTGGGGGAATGTGTGTCTGGGGGTGGGGGAGTGTGTGTCTGGGTGTGGGGCGCAGTGTGTCTGGGGGTGGGGGAGTGTGTCTGGGTGTGGGGGTGAGTGTGTCTGGGTTTGGGGGGAGTGTGTGTCTGGGGGTGGGGGTCTATGTCTGAGTGCGGGGGGGAGTGTGTCTGGGTGTGGGAGAAGTGTGATTCTGGGTGTGGTGGGGAGGGTGTTTCTGGAGGGGGGGAGTGTGTCTGGGTGTGGGGGGAGAGTGTGTCTGAGTGTGGGGGGAGAGTGTGTCTGGGTCTGGGGTGAGAGTGTGTCTGTATGTGGGGGGGAGTGTGTCTGGGGGTGGGGGTGTGTGTCTGGGTGTGGGGGTCTATGTCTGAGTGCGGGGGGGAGTGTGTCTGGGTGTGGGGGAAGTGTGATTCTGGGTGTGGTGGGGAGGGTGTTTCTGGAGGGGGGGAGTGTGTCTGGGTGTGGGGGGAGAGTGTGTCTGGGTGTGGGGGGAGAGTGTGTCTGGGTCTGGGGTGAGAGTGTGTCTGTATGTGGGGGGGAGTGTGTCTGGGGGTGGGGGTGTGTGTCTGGGTGTGGGGGGGAGTGTGTCTGAGTGTGGGGGGGGAGTGTGTATCTGGGTGAGTGTGGGGGTAGTGTGTGTCTGGGGCTAGGGGGGAGTGTGTCTGAGTGTGGGGGGGGAGTGTGTGTCTGGGGGTTGGGGACTGAATATGGGTCTGTGGGTGTGTGTGTCTGGGGTGGGGGGAGTGTGTGTCTGGGTGTGGGGGGGAGTGTGTATCTGGGTGAGTGTGGGGGTAGTGTGTGTCAGGGGGTAGGGGGAGTGTGTCTTGGGGTAGGGGGAGTGTGTCTGGGTGTGGGGGGGGGAGTGTGTGTCCAGGTGTGGGGGGGAGTGTGTCTGAGTGTGGGGGGGGAGTTTGTGTCTGGGGGTGGGGGACTGAATATGGGTGTGTGGGTGTGTGTGTCTGGGGGTGTGGGGAGTGTGTCTGGGTGTGGAGGGGAGTGTGTCTGGGTGTGGGGAGGTGTATTTGGGTATGGGGGAAGGTGTGTGTGTGTGGGTGGGGGAGTGTGTGTGGGTGTCAGGCGATGTGTGCGTGAGTGTGTGGGAAGGTGTGTGTGGGTGTGGGGGAAGTGCGTGTGGGGTAGTTGCATGTGGGTGTGGGGGGAGGTGGGTGTGGGGGGGAGGTGCGTGTGGGTGTGGGGAGGAAGTGCGTGTGTGTGTGGGGGAGGTGCATGTGGGTGTGGGGGGAGGTGCATGTGGGTGTAGGGGGAGATGCGTGTGGGTGTGGAGGAGGTGTGTGTGGGTGTGGGGAAGGTGTGTGTGGGTGTGGGGGCATGTGTCCAGGTGAGGGGGGGGAGTGTGTGTCTGCGTGTGGGGGGTAGTGTGTGTCTGGGTGAGGGGGAGTGTGTCCGGGTGTGGGGGAGTGTGTCCGGGTGTGGGGGGGAGTGTGTCCGGGTGTGGGGGAGTGTGTCTGGGTGTGGGGGGGAGTGTGTCCGGGTGTGGGGGGGAGTGTGTCCGGGTGTGGGGGAGTGTGTCTGGGTGTGGGGGGGAGTGTGTCCGGGTGTGGGGGGGAGTGTGTCCGGGTGTGGGGGGGAGTGTGTCCGGGTGTGGGGGGGAGTGTGTCCGGGTGTTGGGGAGTGTGTTCGGGTGTTGGGGAGTGTGTCCGGGTGTTGGGGAGTGTGTCCGGGTGTGGGGGAGTGTGTCTGGGTGTGGGGGGGAGTGTGTCCGGGTGTTGGGGAGTGTGTCCGGGTGTGGGGGGAGTGTGTCCGGGTGTGGGGGAGTGTGTCCGGGTGTGGGGGAGTGTGTCTGGGTGTGGGGGAGTGTGTCCGGGTGTGGGGGAGTGTGTCTGGGTGTGGGGGGGAGTGTGTCTGGGTGTGGGGGAGTGTGTCCGGGGTGTGGGGGAGTGTGTCTGGGTGTGGGGGGGAGTGTGTTCGGGTGTTGGGGAGTGTGTCCGGGTGTTGGGGAGTGTGTCCGGGTGTGGGGGTGTGTGTCTGGGTGTGGGGGGGAGTGTGTCCGGGTGTGGGGGGGAGTGTGTTCGGGTGTTGGGGAGTGTGTCCGGGTGTGGGGGAGTGTGTCTGGGTGTGGGGGGGAGTGTGTCCGGGTGTTGGGGAGTGTGTCTGGGTGTGGGGGAGTGTGTCCGGGTGTTGGGGAGTGTGTCCGGGTGTGGGGGAGTGTGTCTGGGTGTGGGGGGGAGTGTGTCCGGGTGTGGGGGGGAGTGTGTCCGGGTGTGGGGGAGTGTGTCTGGGTGTGGGGGGGAGTGTGTCCGGGTGTGGGGGAGTGTGTCCGGCTGTGGGGGAGTGTGTCCGGGTGTGGGGGAGTGTGTCTGGGTGTGGGGGGGAGTGTGTCTGGGTGTGGGGGGGGAGAAAGTGAGGACTGCAGATGCTGGAGATCAGAGCTGAAAATGTGTTGCTGGAAAAGCGCAGCAGGTCAGGCAGCATCCAAGGGGGCAGGAGAATCGACGTTTCGGGCATAAAAGCCCTTCTTCAGGAAGTGTGTGTCTGGGGGTGGGTGGGGGTGTGGGAGGAGGTGTGTGTGCGGAGAGAGGTGTGTGTGGGTGTGGGGGGAGGTGTGTGTGGATATGGGGGAGGTGTGTGTGGGTGTGGGGAGAGGTGTGTGTGGGTGTGGGGGGAGGTGTGTGTGGCTGTGAGGGGAGGTGTCTGGGTGTGGGGGAGATGCATGTGGGTGTGGGGAGAGGTGTGTGTAGGTGAGGCGAAGGTGTGTATGGGTGTGGGGGGATGTGTGTGTGGGTGTGGGGGGAGGTGCGTGTGTGGGTGTGGGAGGTGTGTGTGTGCGGAGAGAGGTGTGTGTGGGTGTGGGGGTGTATGGGGAGGTGCATGTGAATGTGGGGGAAGGTGTGTCTGGGTGAGGCGAAGGTGTGTGTGGGTGTGGGGGAAGGTGTGTCTGGGTGTGGGAGGAGGTGTGTGTGTGTGGGTGTGGGGGAGGTGTTTGTTGGTGTGGGGGTGTGTGTCTGGGTGTGGGGGGAGGTGTGTGTGGGTGTGGGGGGAGGTGTCTGGGTGTGGGGGAGATGCATGTGGGTGTGGGGAGAGGTGTGTGTGGGTGAGGCGAAGGTGTGTATGGGTGTGGGGAGATGTGGGTGTGGGAGGAGGTGTGGGGGGTGTGTGTGGGTGTGGGGCGGCTGTGTGTGGGTGTGGGGGGTGTGTGTGTGTGGGGTGTGTGTGTGGGTGTGGGGGAGGTGTTTGTTGGTGTGGGGGTGTGTGTCTGGGTGTGGGAGGAGGTGTGTGTGGGTGTGGGGGGTGTGTGTGGGTGTGGGGTGGGTGGGTGTGGGGTGTGTGTGTGTGGGGGGGGTGTGTGGGTGTGCTGGAGGTGCGTGAGGGTTTGAGGGAGGTGTGTGTGGGTGTGGGGCGTGTGGGGTAGGGTGGTGTGTGTGTGGGGGGGGTTATGTGGGTGTGGGGGGGTGTGTATCGGTGTGGGGGCGTGTGTGGGTGTGGGGAGTGTGTGTATCGGTGGGAGGGTGTGTTTGGGGGTGTGTGTGTGTGGGAGAGATGTGTGGGGGGCATGTGGGGGTGTGTGTGGGTGTGGGGTGTGGGGTGTGTGGGTGTGGGGAGGGTGTGTGTGGGGGGGTGTGGGGGAGGTGTGTGTGGGTGAGGGGGGTGTGTGTGTGGTGTGAGAGGAGGTGTGTGTGGGTGTGGGGGGTGTGGGTGTGGGTGTGTGTGTGGGGGGGTGTGAGTGTGGGGGAGTGTGTGGGTGTGGGGGAGGGGTGTGTGTTTGGGGGGGTGTATGGGTGTGGGGGGTGTGTATCAGTGTGGGTGTGGGTGTGGGGGGGGCGTGTGGATTTGGGGGATGGTGTGTGTGGGTGTGGGGCAGGGTGTGTGTGTGGGGTGTGTGGGTGTGCGGAGGGTGTGTGTTGGTGTGGGGGGGTGTGTGTGTTGGGAGTGTGTGTGTGGGTGTGTGTTGGGTTGGGGATGTGTGTGTGGGTGTGTGTGTAGGGGTGTGTGGGGGGGGGGAGGGTGTGTGTGGGGGAGGGTGTGTGTGTGGGTGTGTGTTGGTTTGGGAGGGTGTGTGTGGGGGAGGGTGTGTGTGTGGGGGAGGGTGTGTGTGTGTGTGGGTGTGGGAGGAGTGTGTGGGTGTGGGGGAGGGTATGTGTGTGTGGGTGTGTGTGTGTGTGTGGGGTAGGGTGTGTTTGGTGTGGTGTGTGTTGGTGAGGGGTGTGTGTGGGGGTGTGTGTGTGGGGGGGATGTGTGGGTGTGGGAGAGGTGTGTGTGGGTGTGGGGGTGGGTGTGGGTGTTGGGGATGGTGTATGGGTGTGGGGAGGGTGTGTGTGGGGGGGGGTGTGGGTGCGTGTGTGTGGGTGTGGGGGAGGTGTGTGTGGGTGTGCGGGGTGTGTTTGTGGGTGTGGGGGGTGTGTGTCTGGGTGTGGGAGGGGGTGTGTGGGGGTGTGGGTGGGTGTGTGTGTGTGGGTGTGGGGGGTGTGTGGGTGTAGGGGAGGTGTGTGTGGGTGTGGGGCGTGTGTGGGAGTGTGTGTGTGTGTGGGGGGGGGTTGTGTGGGTGTGGGGGGTGTATATCAGTGTGGGTGTGTGTGTGGGGGTGTGTGTGGGTGTGGGGGGGCTGTGTGTATCGGTGTAGGGGTGTGTGTGTGTGGTGGTTTTTTTGTGGGGGAGATGTGTGGGTGTGGGAGAGGTGTGTGTGTGTGTGGGTGTGGGGGGCGTGTGGGTGTGAGTGTGGGTGTGGTGTGTGTGTGTGTGGGTGTGGGGCAGGTGTGTGGGTGTGGGTGTGGGGTGTGTGGGGGGCGTGTGGGGGTGTGTGTGGGTGTGAGTGTGGGTGTGGTGTGTGTGGGTGTGGGGGTGGGTGTGGGTGTTGGGGATGGTGTGTGGGTGTGGGGGAGGTGTGTGTGGGTGTGCGGGGTGTGTTTGTGGGTGTGGGGGGTGTGTGTCTGGGTGTGGGAGGGGGTGTGTGGGTGTGGGATGTGTGTGTGGGTGTGGGGGAGGTGTGTGTGGGTGTGGGGCGAGGGGCGTGAGGGTGTGGGGGAGGTGTGTGTGTGGGTGTGGGGGTGGGTGTGTGGGTGTGGGTGTGGGGTGTGTGGGTGTGTGGTGTGTGTGTGGGGGGGAGGGTGTGTGTGTGGGGGTGTGTGGGTGTGGGTGTGTGGGTGTGGGAGGAGTGTGTGGGCGTGGGGGAGGGTGTGTGTTTGGGGGGTGTGGGTGTGCGGGAGGGTGTGTGTGTGTTGGGGGGGTGTTTCAGTGTGGGTGTGTGTGTGGGGGGTGTGTGGGTGTGGCGGATGGTGTGGGTGTGTGTGTGTGTGCGTGGGGGTGTGTGTGGGTGTGGGGTAAGGTGTGTTTGGTGTGGTGTGTGTGTGGGGGGGTGTGTGTTGGTGTGGGGTGTGTGTGTGTGTGGGGTGTGTGGGTGGGGTGGATGTGGGTGTGTGTTGGCGTGGAGGGTGTGTGGGTGTGGGGGAGGGTGTGTGTTGATGTGGGGGGTGTGTGTGTGCGGGGGGGGAGGATGTGGGTGTGTGTTGGTGTGGGGTGGGTGTGTGTGTGGGGGTGAGGGTGTGTGTGTGGGTGTGTGTTTGTGTGGGAGAGATGTGTGTGGGTGTGGGGGGGCGTGTGGGGGTGTGTGTGGGTGTGGGGTGTGTGGGTATGGGGAGGGTGTGTGTGTGTGGGTGTGGGGGAGGGTGTGTGTGGGTGTGGGGGGGTGTGTGTGGGGAGGATGTGTGTGTGTGGGTGTGGGAGAGATGTGTGTGGGTGTGGGGGGGGCGTGTGGGGGTGTGTGTGGGTGTGGGGGGGTGTTGGTTTGGGGGGGTGGGTGTGGGGGAGGGTGTGTGTGGGGGTGTGGGGGAGGTGTGTGTGGGTGTGGGGGGTGTGTGTCTGGGTGTGAGAGGAGGTGTGTGTGGGGGTGGGGGGTGTGGGTGTTTCAGTGTGGGTGTGTGTGTGTGGGTGTGTGGGTGTGGGAGGAGTGTGTGGGTGTGGGGGAGGGTGTGTGTTTGGGGGGGTGTATGGGTGTGGGGGGTGTGTTTCAGTGTGGGTGTGTGTGTGGGGGGACGTGTGGGTGTGGGGGATGGTGTGTGTGGGTGTGGGGCAGGGTATGTGTGTGGGGTGTGTGGGTGTGCGGAGGGTGTGTGTTGGTGTGGGGGGGTGTGTGTGTTGGGAGTGTGTGTGTGGGTGTGTGTGTAGGGGTGTGTGTGGGGGAGGGTGTGTGTTGGTTTGGGGGTTGTGTGTGGGGGAGGGTGTGTGTTGGTTTGGGGGTTGTGTGTGGGGGAGGGTGTGTGTGTGGGGGTGTGTTGGTTTGGGGGGGTGGGTGTGGGGGAGGGTGTGTGTGTGGGGGTGTGTTGGTTTGGGGGGGTGGGTGTGGGGGAGGGTGTGTGTGTGGGGGTGTGTTGGTTTGGGGGGGTGGGTGTGGGGGAGGGTGTGTGTGTGGGGGGGTGTTGGTTTGGGGGGGTGGGTGTGGGGGAGGGTGTGTGTGTGGGGGTGTGTTGGTTTGGGGGGGTGGGTGTGGGGGAGGGTGTGTGTGTGGGGGTGTGTTGGTTTGGGGGGGTGGATGTGGGGGAGGGTGTGTGTGTGGGGGTGTGTTGGTTTGGGGGGGTTGTGTGTGGGGGAGGGTGTGTGTGTGGGGGTGTGTTGGTTTGGGGGGGTGGGTGTGGGGGAGGGTGTGTGTGTGGGGGTGTGTTGGTTTGGGGGGGTGGGTGTGGGGGAGGGTGTGTGTGTGGGGGTGTGTTGGTTTGGGGGTTGTGTGTGGGGGAGGGTGTGTGTGTGGGGGTGTGTTGGTTTGGGGGGGTGGGTGTGGGGGAGGGTGTGTGTGTGGGGGGTGTGTTGGTTTGGGGGGGTGGGTGTGGGGGAGGGTGTGTGTGTGGGGGTGTGTTGGTTTGGGGGGGTGGGTGTGGGGGAGGGTGTGTGTGTGGGGGGGTTGTGTGGGTGTGGGGGGTGTATATCAGTGTGGGTGTGTGTGGGGGTGTGTGGGGGTGTGTGTGTGGGGGGGATGTGTGGGTGTGGGAGAGGTGTGTGTGGGTGTGGGGGGGGTTGTGTGGGTGTGGGGGGTGTATATCAGTGTGGGTGTGTGTGGGGGTGTGTGTGGGTGTGGGGGGGCTGTGTGTATCGGTGTAGGGGTGTGTGTGTGTGTGTGTGTGTGTGGGGGTGTGTGTGTGGGGGGCGTGTGTGGGAGGAGGCGTGTGTGGGTGTGGGGAGTGTGTGTATCGGTGGGAGGGTGTGTGTGGGGGTGTGTGTTTGTGTGGGAGAGATGTGTGTGTGTGTGGGGGTGTGTGTGTGGGGGGGATGTGTGGGTGTGGGAGAGGTGTGTGTGGGTGTAGGGGAGGGGTGTGTGGGTGTGGGGCGTGTGTGGGAGTGTGTGTGTGTGTGTGGGGGGGTTGTGTGGGTGTGGGGGGTGTATATCAGTGTGGGGGTGTGTGTGGGGGTGTGTGTGGGTGTGGGGGGGCTGTGTGTATCGGTGTAGGGGTGTGTGTGTGTGGTGGTTTTTTTGTGGGGGAGATGTGTGGGTGTGGGAGAGGTGTGTGTGTGTGTGGGTGTGGGGGTGTGTGTGGGTGTGAGTGTGGGTGTGGTGTGTGTGGGTGTGGGGGTGGGTGTGGGTGTTGGGGATGGTGTGTGTTGATGTGGGGGGTGTGTGTGTGTGGGGGGGGAGGATGTGGGTGTGTGTTGGTGTGGGGGGGAGGGTGTGTGTGTGGGTGTGTGTTTGTGTGGGAGAGATGTGTGTGGGTGTGGGGGGGCGTGTGGGGGTGTGTGTGGGTGTGGGGTGTGTGGGTATGGGGAGGGTGTGTGTGTGTGGGTGTGGGGGAGGTGTGTGTGGGTGTGGGGGGTGTGTGTCTGGGTGTGAGAGGAGGTGTGTGTGGGGGTGGGGGGTGTGGGTGTGAGTGTGTGGGTGTGTGTGTGGGGGTGTGTGGGTGTGGGAGGAGTGTGTGGGTGTGGGGGAGGGTGTGTGTTTGGGGGGGTGTATGGGTGTGGGGGGTGTGTTTCAGTGTGGGTGTGTGTGTGGGGGGGACGTGTGGGTGTGGGGGATGGTATGTGTGGGTGTGGGGCAGGGTATGTGTGTGGGGTGTGTGGGTGTGCGGAGGGTGTGTGTTGGTGTGGGGGGGGGGGTGTGTGTTGGGAGTGTGTGTGTGGGTGTGTGTTGGGTTGGGGATGTGTGTGTGGGTGTGTGTGTAGGGGTGTGTGTGTGGGTGTGTGTTGGTTTGGGGGGGTGGGTGTGGGGGAGGGTGTGTGTGTGGGGGTGTGTTGGTTTGGGGGGGTGGGTGTGGGGGAGGGTGTGTGTGTGGGGGTGTGTTGGTTTGGGGGGGAGGGTGTGGGGGAGGGTGTGTGTGTGGGGGTGTGTGTGGGGGTGTGTGGGTGTGGGAGGAGTGTGTGGGTGTGGGGGCGGGTGTGTGTTTGGGGGGGTGTATGGGTGTGGGGGGTGTGTTTCAGTGTGGGCGTGTGTGTGGGGGGACGTGTGGGTGTGGGGGATGGTGTGTGTGGGTGTGGGGCAGGGTATGTGTGTGGGGTGTGTGGGTGTGCGGAGGGTGTGTGTTGGTGTGGGGGGGTGTGTGTGTTGGGAGTGTGTGTGTGGGTGTGTGTTGGGTTGGGGATGTGTGTGTGGGTGTGTGTGTAGGGGTGTGTGTGTGGGTGTGTGTTGGTTTGGGGGTTGTGTGTGGGGGAGGGTGTGTGTGTGGGGGTGTGTTGGTTTGGGGGGGTGGGTGTGGGGAGGGTGTGTGTGTGGGGGTGTGTTGGTTTGGGGGGGTGGGTGTGGGGGAGGGTGTGTGTGTGGGGGTGTGTTGGTTTGGGGGGGTGGGTGTGGGGGAGGGTGTGTGTGTGGGGGTGTGTTGGTTTGGGGGGGTGGGTGTGGGGGAGGGTGTGTGTGTGGGGGTGTGTGTGGGGGTGTGTGGGTGTGGGAGGAGTGTGTGGGTGTGGGGGAGGGTGTGTGTTTGGGGGGGTGTATGGGTGTGGGGGGTGTGTTTCAGTGTGGGTGTGTGTGTGGGGGGACGTGTGGGTGTGGGGGATGGTATGTGTGGGTGTGGGGCAGGGTATGTGTGTGGGGTGTGTGGGTGTGCGGAGGGTGTGTGTTGGTGTGGGGGGGGGGTGTGTGTTGGGAGTGTGTGTGTGGGTGTGTGTTGGGTTGGGGATGTGTGTGTGGGTGTGTGTGTAGGGGTGTGTGTGTGGGTGTGTGTTGGTTTGGGGGTTGTGTGTGAGGGAGGGTGTGTGTGTGGGGGTGTGTTGGTTTGGGGGGGTGGGTGTGGGGGAGGGTGTGTGTGTGGGGGTGTGTTGGTTTGGGGGGGTGGGTGTGGGGGAGGGTGTGTGTGTGGGGGTGTGTTGGTTTGGGGGGGTGGGTGTGGGGGAGGGTGTGTGTGTGGGGGTGTGTTGGTTGGGGGGGTGGGTGTGGGGGAGGGTGTGTGTGTGGGGGTGTGTGTGGGGGTGTGTGGGTGTGGGAGGAGTGTGTGGGTGTGGGGGCGGGTGTGTGTTTGGGGGGGTGTATGGGTGTGGGGGGTGTGTTTCAGTGTGGGTGTGTGTGTGGGAGGACGTGTGGGTGTGGGGGATGGTGTGTGTGGGTGTGGGGCAGGGTATGTGTGTGGGGTGTGTGGGTGTGCGGAGGGTGTGTGTTGGTGTGGGGGGGTGTGTGTGTTGGGAGTGTGTGTGTGGGTGTGTGTTGGGTTGGGGATGTGTGTGTGGGTGTGTGTGTGGGGGTGTGTGGGTGTGGGAGGAGTGTGTGGGTGTGGGGGAGGGTGTGTGTTTGGGGGGGTGTATGGGTGTGGGGGGTGTGTTTCAGTGTGGGTGTGTGTGTGGGGGGACGTGTGGGTGTGGGGGATGGTGTGTGTGGGTGTGGGGCAGGGTATGTGTGTGGGGTGTGTGGGTGTGCGGAGGGTGTGTGTTGGTGTGGGGAGGTGTGTGTGTTGGGAGTGTGTGTGTGGGTGTGTGTGTAGGGGTGTGTGTGTGGGTGTGTGTTGGTTTGGGGGTTGTGTGTGGGGGAGGGTGTGTGTGTGGGGGGGTGTTGGTTTGGGGGGTGGGTGTGGGGAGGGTGTGTGTGTGGGGGTGTGTTGGTTTGGGGGGGTGGGTGTGGGGGAGGGTGTGTGTGTGGGGGTGTGTTGGTTTGGGGGGGTGGGTGTGGGGAGGGTGTGTGTGTGGGGGTGTGTTGGTTTGGGGGGGTGGGTGTGGGGGAGGGGTGTGTGTGTGGGGGTGTGTGTGGGGGTGTGTGGGTGTGGGAGGAGTGTGTGGGTGTGGGGGAGGGTGTGTGTTTGGGGGGGTGTATGGGTGTGGGGGGTGTGTTTCAGTGTGGGTGTGTGTGTGGGGGGGACGTGTGGGTGTGGGGGATGGTGTGTGTGGGTGTGGGGCAGGGTATGTGTGTGGGGTGTGTGGGTGTGCGGAGGGTGTGTGTTGGTGTGGGGGGGTGTGTGTGTTGGGAGTGTGTGTGTGGGTGTGTGTGTAGGGGTGTGTGTGTGGGTGTGTGTTGGTTTGGGGGTTGTGTGTGGGGGAGGGTGTGTGTGTGGGGGTGTGTTGGTTTGGGGGGGTGGGTGTGGGGGAGGGTGTGTGTGTGGGGGTGTGTTGGTTTGGGGGGGTGGGTGTGGGGAGGGTGTGTGTGTGGGGTGTGTTGGTTTGGGGGGGTGGGTGTGGGGGAGGGTGTGTGTGTGGGGGTGTGTTGGTTTGGGGGGGTGGGTGTGGGGGGAGGGTGTGTGTGCGTGTGGATGTGGTGGAGGTGTGTGGGGGGTGTGTGGGTGTGCGGGGTGAGTTT
Organism: Chiloscyllium punctatum; assembly: GCF_047496795.1. Taxonomy (NCBI): domain Eukaryota; kingdom Metazoa; phylum Chordata; class Chondrichthyes; order Orectolobiformes; family Hemiscylliidae; genus Chiloscyllium; species Chiloscyllium punctatum. The sequence continues at coordinate 5,198,251 of NC_092740.1, forward strand.
GTGGGTGTGGGGGGTGTGTGTCTGGGTGTGGGAGGGGGTGTGTGGGGGTGTGGGTGGGTGTGTGTGTGTGTGGGTGTGGGGGGGTGTGTGGGTGTAGGGGAGGTGTGTGTGGGTGTGGGGCGTGTGGGGGAGTGTGTGTGTGTGTGGGGGGGGTTGTGTGGGGGTGGGGGTGTATATCAGTGTGGGTGTGTGTGTGGGGGTGTGTGTGGGTGTGAGTGTGGGTGTGGTGTGTGTGGGTGTGGGGGTGGGTGTGGGTGTTGGGGATGGTGTGTGGGTGTAGGGGAGGTGTGTGTGGGTGTGGGGTGTGTGTGGGAGTGTGTGTGTGTGTGTGGGGGGGTTGTGTGGGTGTGGGGGGCGTATATCAGTGTGGGTGTGTGTGTGGGGGTGTGTGTGGGTGTGGGGGGGCTGTGTGTATCGGTGTAGGGGTGTGTGTGTGGTGGTGTGTGTGTGGGGGAGATGTGTGGGTGTGGGAGAGGTGTGTGTGTGTGTGGGTGTGGGGGGCGTGTGGGGGTGTGTGTGGGTGTGAGTGTGGGGTGTGGTGTGTGTGGGTGTGGGGGTGGGTGTGGGTGTTGGGGATGGTGTGTGGGTGTGGGGGAGGTGTGTGTGGGTGTGCGGGGTGTGTTTGTGGGTGTGGGGGGGTGTGTGTCTGGGTGTGGGAGGGGGTGTGTGGGTGTGGGATGTGTGTGTGGGTGTGGGGGAGGTGTGTGTGGGTGTGGGGCGAGGGCGTGAGGGTGTGGGGGAGGTGTGTGTGGGGTTGTGGGGCGGGTGTGTGGGTGTGGGTGTGGGGTGTGTGGGTGTGTGGTGTGCGTGTGGGGGGGAGGGTGTGTGTGTGGGGGTGTGTGGGTGTGGGTGTGGGGGTGTGTGGGTGTGGGGGTGTGTGGGTGTGGGAGGAGTGTGTGGGTGTGGGGGAGGGTGTGTGTTTGGGGGGTGTGGGTGTGCGGGAGGGTGTGTGTGTGTTGGGGGGGTGTATCAGTGTGGGTGTGTGTGTGGGGGGTGTGTGGGTGTGGCGGATGGTGTGGGTGTGTGTGTGTGTGTGTGTGTGTGGGGGGTGTGTGGGTGTGCGGAGGGTGTGTGTTGGTGTGGGGGGCGTTGTGTGTGTTGGGAGTGTGTGTGTGGGTGTGTGTGTGTGGGTGTGTGTGTGTGGGGGGGGAGGGTGTGTGTGTGGGTGTGTGTGTGTGGGTGTGTGTTGGTTTGGGGGGGTGTGTGTGGGGGAGGGTATGTGTGTGTGGGGTGTGTGTGTGTGTGGGTGTGGGAGGAGTGTGTGGCTGTGGCGGAGGGTGTGTGTGTGGGGTGTGTGTGTGTTTGTGTGGGTGTGGGAGGAGGGTGTGTGTGTGGGGGCGTGTGTGTGGGTGTGTGTTGGTTTGGGGGGTGTGTGTGGGGGAGGGTATGTGTGTGGGGGGGTGTGTGGGTGTGGGTGTGGGTGTGGGAGGAGGGTGTGGGTGTGGGGGAGGGTGTGGGTGTGGGGGAGGGTGTGTGTGTGTGTGCGTGGGGGGGTGTGTGGGTGTGGGGTAAGGTGTGTTTGGTGTGGTGTGTGTGTGGGGGGGTGTGTGTTGGTGTGGGGTGTGTGTGTGTGGGGTGGATGTGGGTGTGTGTTGGCGTGGAGGGTGTGTGGGTGTGGGGGAGGGTGTGTGTTGATGTGGGGGGTGTGTGTGTGCGGGGGGGGAGGATGTGGGTGTGTGTTGGTGTGGGGTGGGTGTGTGTGTGGGGGGGAGGGTGTGTGTGTGGGTGTGTGTGTGGGGGGGGGTGGGTGTGGGAGGAGTCTGTGGGTGTGGGGGAGGGTGTGTGTTTGGGGGTGTGGGTGGGTGTGGGGGAGGGTGTGTGTGTGTGTTGTGGGGTGCATGGATGTGGGGGGTGTGTATCAGTGTGGGTGTGTGTGTGGGGAGTGGTGGGGGGTATGTGGGTGTGTGTAGGGGGGTGTGGATGTGGGGGAGGGTGTGTGTTGGTGTGGGTGTGTGTGTGTGTAGGGGGGTGTGTGTGTGGTGGAGGGTGTGTGTGTGGGGGTGTGTGTGTGGGTGTGTGTTGGTTTGGGGGGGTGTGTGTGCGTGGGGTGTGTGTGTGTGTGGGTGTGGGAGGAGTGTGTGGGTGTGGGGGAGGGTATGTGTGTGTGGGTGTGTGTGTGTGTGGGGGTGTGGGTGTGGGGTAGGGTGTGTTTGGTGTGGTGTGTGTGTGTGTTGGGGTGTGTGTTGGTGTGAGGTGTGTGTGTGGGGTGTGTGTGTGTGGGTGTGCTGGAAGTGCGTGTGGGTGTGTGTGGGTGTGGGGCGTGTGGAGGAGGGTGTGTGTGTGGGGGGGATTATGTGGGTGTGGGGGGTGTGTATCGGTGTGGGGGCGTCTGTGGGTGTGGGGAGTGTGTGTATCAGTGGGAGGGTGTGTGTGGGGGTGTGTGTGTGTAGGAGAGATGTGTGTGTGGGTGTGGGGGGCGTGTGGGGGTGTGTGTGGGTGTGGGGTGTGTGGGTGTGGGGAGCGTGTGTGTGGGTGTGGGGGAGGTGTGTGTGTGTGTGTGGGTGTGGGGGAGGTGTGTGTGGGTGTGGGGGGTGTGTGTCTGGGTGTGAGAGGAGGTGTGTGTGGGGGTGGGGGGTGTGTGTGGGGGTGTGGGTGTGCGTGTGGGTGTGTGTGTGGGTGTGGTGGAGGTGCATGTGGGTATGGGGGAGGTGCGTGTGGGTGTGGGGGGGTGTGTGGGTGTGGGGGAGGTGTGTGGGGGTGTGGGTGTGTGTGTGGGTGGGGGAGGTGTGTGTGGGTGTGTGTTGGCGTGGAGGGTGTGTGGGTGTGGGGGAGGTGTGTGGGGGTGTGGGTGTGTGTGTGGGTGGGGGAGGTGTGTGTGGGTGTGTGTTGGCGTGGAGGGTGTGTGGGTGTGGGGGAGGGTGTGTGTGGGGGGGAGGATGTGTGTGTGGGTGGGTGTGTGTGTGGGTGGGGGAGGTGTGTGTGGGTGTGGGGGGGTGTGTGGGTGGGGGAGGTGTGTGTGGGTGTGTGTTGGCGTGGAGGGTGTGTGGGTGTGGGGGGGAGGATGTGTGTGTGTGGGTGTGTGTTGATGTGGGGTGGGTGTGTGTGTGGGGGGGAGGGTGTGTGTGTGGGTGGGTGTGTGTGTGGGTGGGGGAGGTGTGTGTGGCGTGTGGGGGGTGTGTGTGTGTGGGGGGGGTTGTGTGGGTGTGGGAGGTGTATATCAGTGTGGGTGTGTGTGTGGGGGGGTGTGTGGGTGTGGGGGGATGTGTGGGTGTGGGAGAGGTGTGTGTGGGTGTGGGGGGTGTGTGGGGGTGTGTGTGTGGGGGGGGTGTGGGGGAGGGTGTGTGTGTGGGGGTGTGTGTGTGGGTGTGTGTGTGTCGGTGTGTGTGTGGGGGGGGGTGTGGGGGAGGGTGTGTGTGTGGGGGTGTGTGTGTGGGTGTGTGTTGGTTTGGAGGTGTGTGTGTGGGGGAGGGTGTGTGTGTGTGCGTGGGGGGGTGTGTGGGTGTGGGGTAGGGTGTGTTTGGTGTGGTGTGTGTGTGTGGGGGGGTGTGTTGGTGTGGGGTATGTGTGTGTGGGGTGTGTGGGTGGGGTGGATGTGGGTGTGGGGGAGGTGTGTGTGGGTGTGTGTTGGCGTGGAGGGTGTGTGGGTGTGGGGGAGGGTGTGTGTGGGGGGGAGGATGTGTGTGTGTGGGTGTGTGTTGATGTGGGGTGGGTGTGTGTGTAGGTGGGTGTGTGTGTGGGTGGGGGAGGTGTGTGTGGCGTGTGGGGGGTGTGTGTGTGTGGGGGGGGTTGTGTGGGTGTGGGAGGTATATATCAGTGTGGGTGTGTGTGTGGGGGGGTGTGTGGGTGTGGGAGAGGTGTGTGTGGGTGTGGGGGGTGTGTGGGGGTGTGTGTGGGTGTGGGAGTGGGTGTGGGTGTGAGGGTGGTGTGTGTGGGTGTGGGGGTGGGTGTGGGTGTGAGGGTGGTGTGTGTGGGTGTGGGGGTGGGTGTGGGTGTGAGGGTGGTGTGTGTGGGTGTGGGGGTGGGTGTGGGTGTGGGAGTGGGTGTGGGTGTGAGGGTGGTGTGTGTGGGTGTGGGGGTGGGTGTGGGTGTTGGGGATGGTGTGTGGGTGTGGGGAGGGTGTGTGTGTGGGGAGGGTGTGTGTGTGGGGGGGGTGGGGGAGGTGTGTGTGGGTGTGGGGAGTGTGTGTGTGGGTTGGGGAGTGTGTGTGTGGGTGTGGGGGGTGTTTGGGTGTGGGAGGGGGTGTGTGGGTGTGGGGTGTGTGTAGGTGTGGGGGAGGTGTGTGTGGGTGTGGGACGAGGGGCGTGAGGGTGTGGGGGAGGTGTGTATGTGGGTGTGGGGCGGGTGTGTGGGTGTGTGTTGGTGTGGGGTGTGTGTGGGGGGAGGGGGTGTGGGTGTGGGGGGATGTGGGTGTGGGGGAGGGTGTGTATTTGGGGAGGTGTGGGTGTGCAGGAGGGTGTGTGTGTGTTGGGGGGGTGTATGAGCGTGGGGGGTGTGTATCAGTGTGGGTGTGTGTGTGGGGGTGTGTGTGGGTGTGGCGGATGGTGTGGGTGGGTGTGGGGCAGGGTGTGTGTGTGGATGTGTGTGTGTGTGGGGTGTGTGGGTGTGCGGAGGGTGTGTGTTGGTTTGGGGGGGGTGTGTGTTGGGAGTGTGTGTTGGGTTGGGGATGTGTGTGTGTGTGTGGGGGTGGGGATGTGTGTGTGTGGGTGTGTGTGTGTCGGTGTGTGTGTGGGGGGGGGTGTGGGGGAGGGTGTGTGTGTGGGGGTGTGTGTGTGGGTGTGTGTTGGTTTGGAGGTGTGTGTGTGGGGGAGGGTGTGTGTGTGTGCGTGGGGGGGTGTGTGGGTGTGGGGTAGGGTGTGTTTGGTGTGGTGTGTGTGTGGGGGGGTGTGTTGGTGTGGGGTATGTGTGTGTGGGGTGTGTGGGTGGGGTGGATGTGGGTGTGGGGGAGGTGTGTGTGGGTGTGTGTTGGCGTGGAGGGTGTGTGGGTGTGGGGGAGGGTGTGTGTGGGGGGGAGGATGTGTGTGTGTGGGTGTGTGTTGATGTGGGGTGGGTGTGTGTGTAGGTGGGTGTGTGTGTGGGTGGGGGAGGTGTGTGTGGCGTGTGGGGGGTGTGTGTGTGTGGGGGGGGTTGTGTGGGTGTGGGAGGTATATATCAGTGTGGGTGTGTGTGTAGGGGGGTGTGTGGGTGTGGGGGGATGTGTGGGTGTGGGAGAGGTGTGTGTGGGTGTGGGGGGTGTGTGGGGGTGTGTGTGGGTGTGGGAGTGGGTGTGGGTGTGAGGGTGGTGTGTGTGGGTGTGGGGGTGGGTGTGGGTGTTGGGGATGGTGTGTGGGTGTGGGGAGGGTGTGTGTGGGGATGGTGTGTGTGTGGGGGGGGTGGGGGAGGTGTGTGTGGGTGTGGGGAGGGTGTGTGTGTGGGGGGGTGGGGGAGGTGTGTGTGGATGTGGGGAGTGTGTGTGTGGGTGTGGGGAGTGTGTGTGTGGGTGTGGGGGGTGTTTGGGTCTGGGAGGGGTGTGTGGGTGTGGGGTGTGTGTAGGTGTGGGGGAGGTGTGTGTGGGTGTGGGACGAGGGGCGTGAGGGTGTGGGGGAGGTGTGTATGTGGGTGTGGGGCGGGTGTGTGGGTGTGTGTTGGTGTGGGGTGTGTGTGGGGGGGGTGTGGGTGTGGCGGATGGTGTGGGTGGGTGTGGGGCAGGGTGTGTGTGTGGGGTGTGTGGGTGTGCGGAGGGTGTGTGTTGGTATGGGGGGGTGTGTGTTGGGAGTGTGTGTTGGGTTGGGGATGTGTGTGTGTGTGTGGGGGGTGTGTGTGTGGGTGTGTGTGTGTGGGGGGGTGTGGGGGAGGGTGTGTGTGGGGGTGTGGGTGTGGGTGTGTGTTGGTTTGGAGGTGTGTGTGTGGGGGAGGGTGTGTGTGTGTGTGTGCGTGGGGGGGTGTGTGGGTGTGGGGTAGGGTGTGTTTGGTGTGTGTGTGTGTGGGGGGGGTGTGTTGGTGTGGGGTGTGTGTGTGTGGGGTGTGTGGGTGGGGTGGATGTGGGTGTGGGGGAGGTGTGTGTGGGTGTGTTGGCGTGGAGGGTGTGTGGGTGTGGGGGAGGGTGTGTGTGGGGGGGAGGATGTGTGTGTGTGGTGTGTGTTGATGTGGGGTGGGTGTGTGTGTGGGGGGGAGGGTGTGTGTGTGGGTGGGTGTGTGTGGGGGGGTGTGGGTGTGGGAGGAGTGTGTGGGTGTCGGGGAGGGTGTGTGTGTGTGTTGTGGGGTGCATGGATGTGGGGGGTGTGTATCAGTGTGGGCGTGTGTGTGGGGAGTTGTGGGGGGGTGTGTGGGTGTGGGGGAGGGTGTCTGTTGGTGTGGGGGTATGTGTGGGGGGGTGTGGGTGTGGGGGAGGTGTGTGTGGGTGGGTGTTGGTGTGGGGAGTGTCTGGGTGTGGGGGGTGTGTGTGGGGGGGAGGGTGTGTGTGTGGGGGGGGTGTGTGTTGGCGTGGAGGGCGTGTGTGGGGGAGGGTGGGTGTGTGTGGGGGTGTATGTGTGGGTGTGTGTGTGTGGGTGTGTGTTGATGTGGGGTGTGGGCGTGTGGGGGAGGGTGGGTGTGTGTGTGTGGGTGTGTGTGTGGGGGGGTATGTGGGTGTGGGGTAGGGTGTGTGTTGGTGTGGTGTGTGTGTGGGGGGGATGTGTGTTGGTGTGGGGTGTGTGTGGGGGGTGTGTGGGTGGGGTGTGTGTGTGGGGTGGATGTGGGTGTGGGGGAGGTGTGTGTTGGTGTGTGTTGGTGTGGGGTGTGTGTATGTGTGGGGGTGTGTGGGTGTGGGGTAGGGTGTGTGGGGAGTGTGTGGGGTGTGTGCGTGTGTGGGGTGTGTGTGTGTGGGTGTGTGTTGGCGTGGAGGGTGTATGGGTGTGGGGGAGGGGGTGTGTTGATGTGGGGTGTGTGTGGGGGGCGAGGGTGTGTGTGTGTGGGTGTGTGTTGGTGTGGGGGGTGTGTGTGTGGGGCGGGCGAGGGTGTGTGTGTGGGGGTGTGTGTGTGGGTGTGTGTTGGTGTGGGGGGTGTGTGTGGGGGGGGAGGGTGTATGTGTGTGGGGTGTGTTTGTGGGTGTGTGTGTGGGGGGGGCGAGGGTGTGTGTGTGGGGGTGTGTGTCTGGGTGTGTGTTGGTGTGGGGGGTGTGTGTGTGGGGGTGTGTGTGTTGGTGTGGGGGGTGTGTGTGTGGGCGGGGAGGGCGTATGTGTGTGGGGTGTGTTTGTGGGTGTGTGTGTGGGGGGTGTGGGTGTGGGGCAGGGTGTGTGTTTGGGGGGGTGTGGGTGTGGGGGAGGGTGTGAGTGTGTTTGGGGGGTGCATGGATGTGGGGGGTGTGTATCAGTGTGGGTGTGTGTGTGGGGGGGGTTGTGGGTATGGGGGAGGTGTGTGTGGGTGTGTGTTGGCGTGGAGGCTGTGTGGGTGTGGGGGAGGGTGTGTGTTCATGTGGGGTGTGTGTGTGGGGGGGCGACGGTGTGTGTTTGGGGGTGTGTGTGGGTGTGTGTTGGTGTGGGGGGTGTGTGTGTGGGGGGGAGGGTGTGTGTGTGTGTGGGGTGTGTGGGGGGGGTGTGGGTGTGGGGGAGGGTGTGTTTGGGGGGGTGTGGGTGTGGGGGAGGGTGTGAGTGTGTTTGGGGGATGCATGGATGTAGGGATGTGTATCAGTGTGGGTATGTGTGTGGGTGTGGGGGGTGTGTGGGTGTGTGTGTGGGTGTGTGTGTGGGGGGAGTGTGTGGGTGTGTGTTGGTGTGGGGGGTGTGTGTGTGGGGGGGAGGGTGTGTGTGTGTGGGGTGTGTGGGCGGGGTGTGGGTGTGGGGGAGGGTGTGTTTGGGGGGGTGTGGGTGTGGGGGAGGGTGTGAGTGTGTTTGGGGGGTGCATGGATGTAGGGATGTGTATCAGTGTGGGTATGTGTGTGGGTGTGGGGGGTGTGTGGGTGTGTGTGTGGGTGTGTGTGTGGGGGGAGTGTGGGTGTGGGGGAGGTGTGTGTGGGTGTGTGTTGGTGTGGGGGGTGTCTGGGTGTGGGGGAGGGTGTGTGTTGGTGTCGTGGCGTGTGTGTGGGGGAGGGTGTGTGTGTGGGTGTGGGGGAGGGTGTGTGTGTGTGGGTGTGTGGGGGTGTGGGGGTGTGGGAGGAGTGTGTGGGTGTGGGGGAGGGTGTGTGTTTGGGGGAGGTGTGTGGGTGTGTGTGGGTGTGGGGGAGGGTGTGTGTGTGTTGGGGGGGTGTATGGGTGTCGGGGGGTGTGTTTCTGTGTGTGTGTGTATCTGTGCGTGTGGGGGGGGGGGGGGTGGGTTTGGGAGGATTGCGGCTGATCCCTTGTGGAATTCACAGTATATTATTCTCAGAAGCCATTTGGATACAGAACTGGCTCAAAGGTAGAAGACAGAGGGTGGTGGTGGAGGGTTGTTTTTCAGACTGGAGGCCTGTGACCAGTGGAGTGCCACAAGGATCGGTGCAGGGTCCTCTACTTTTCATCATTTACATAAATGATTTGGATGTGGGCATTAGAGGTACAGTTAGTAAGTTTGCAGATGACACCAAAATTGGAGGTGTAGTGGACAGCGAAGAGGGTTACCTCAGATTACAACAGGATCTGGACCAGATGGGCCAATGGGCTGAGAAGTGGCAGATGGAGTTTAATTCAGATAAATGCGAGGTGCTGCATTTTGGGAAAGCAAATCTTAGCAGGAGCGTCGGAGGCTGAGGGGAGACCTTATAGAGTTTTATAAAATCATGAGGGGCATGGATAGGATAAATAGACAAGGTCTTTTCCCTGGAGTAGGGAAGTCCAGAACTAGAGGGCATAGGTTTAGGGAGAGAGGGGAAAGATATGAAAGAGACGCAGAGGCTGGTACAATCGTAGCATTTAAAAGGCATTTGGATGGATATATGATTAGGAAGGGTTTGGAGGGATATGGGCCGGGTGCTGGCAGATGGGATTAGATTGGGTTGGGATATCTGGTCGGCATTGACGGGTTGGACCGAAGGGTCTGTTACCATGCTGTACATCTCTATGACTATGACTTTGAGTCTAAACTGCCTCAAATACTTTCAATGAATTCTCCATTTACATCCTCAGCTATTACCATCTCCAAGATAAGGTGCAGAGCCCTATCCTGTCTGCCACTGAGTCCCCCCTAGTATGGCCTTTATAGGGCAGGGTAGCAATGTTAGTAATGGTTACCAGAATGCAGCAGGAAGGAAGGCTGAAGGCCAATAGATAAAACCAGATCTTGGGAAATGATAAAAGGAGATGTGAATATAGAAGGTAAATGGAGGCTTTGAAATGGTTGGATGCTCAGAAAAGTGGTGTGAGGATGGCCTCAGTACTGTCCTGAGAGATGACCGTAGTTTATATCAGAGAATCTCACAGTGCAGAAGAGGCTCTTCGGCCCATTGAGCCTGTGCCGCCAAAACTACACGACTGCCTGCACTAGTCCCACGTACCAACACTTGGTCCATCATCTGGAAAATCATGACATTCCCAGTGCTCATCCGAGTACTGTTTAAAGGCAGAGAATGGGAATAAAGGGGTCTGTCTCAGGATGGCAGACAGTGACTAGTGGAGTTCTGTCAGGGTCAGTGTTGGGACCACAACGACACACGTTATACATTAATGACCTGGATGAAGAAACTGAGGGAGTTCTCACTAAGTTTGCCGATGACACGAAGCTAGGTGGAGGGACAGGTCGTGTTGAGGAAGCAGGAAGGCTGCAGAAGGACTTGGTCAGACTGGGAGAGTGAGCAAACAAGTGGCAGATGGAATACAGTGTGGGAGAGTGTGAGGTGATGATACACTTTGGGAGGAGAAATAGAGGCAGAGACTATTATCTAAACAGGAAAAGGCTTCGGAAACCTGAAACACAAAGGGGTTTGGGATTCCTCGTTCAGGATTCCCTTCAGGTTCACATGCAGGTTCAGTTGGCAGTTAGGAAGGTAAATGTAATGTTAGCTTTCATTTCCAGAGGGTTAGAATCCAAGAGCAGGGATATAGTGCTGAGACTGTGTAAGGCTGTGGTCAGACTGCATTTGGAATATTGTGAGCAGTTTTGGGTCCTGTATCTAAGGAAGGATGTGCTGACATTGGAGGGGGCCCGGGGAGGTTTTACAAGAATGACCCCGGGGATGAAGGGCTTGGCATCTGAGGAGTGGGGGAGGAATCTGGGTCTGTACTCGATGAGAAGGATGACGGGGATCTGATTGGAACGTCCCGAATACTGAGAGGCCTACATTGTGTATACATGGAGAAGTAGGAGAGACCAGGACCCAAGGGCACAGCCTCAGGGTGAGGGGATGACCCTTTAGAACTGGGATGAGGAGGAACTTCTTCAGCCAGAGGGTGGGGAATCTGTGGGAGTCACCCACAGAGAGCTGTGGAGGCCAAGTCACTGAGTGTATTTGAGACCAAGACAGATAGGTTCCTGATTAATAAGGGGATCAGGGATTACAGGGACAAGGCAGGTGAATGGGTTGAGAAATCTATCAGCTATGATTGAACGATGGAGGAGACTCATTGGGCTAAATGGCCAAATTCTCCTCCTATTTCCATAAGACCATAAGACATAGGAATGGACGCAAGGCCATTCGGCCCGTCGAGTCCACTCTGCCATTTAATCATGGCCAATGGGCATTTCAACTACACTTACCCGCACTCTCCCCGTATCCCTTCATTCATTGCGAGATTAAGAATTTATCAATCTCTGCCTTGAAGACATTTAGCGTCCCAGCCTCTACTGCACTCCGTGGCAATGAATTCCACAGGCCCACCACTCTCTGGCTGAAGAAATGTCTCCTCATTTCTGTTCTGAATTGACCCCCTCTAATTTTAAGGCTGTGCCCATGGGTCCTAGTCTCCCTGCCTAACGGAAACAACTTCTCAGCGTCCACCCTTTCTAAGCCATGAATTACGTTTCTATTAGATCTCCCCTTAATCTTCTAAACTCTAATGAATACAATCCCAGGATCCTCAGCCGTTCCTCGTATGTTAGACCTACCATTCCAGGGATCATCCGTGTGAATCTCCGCTGGACACGCTCCAGTACCAGTATGTCCCTCCTGAGGTGTGGGGCCCAAAACTGGACATAGTACTCCAAATGGGGCCTAACCAGAGCTTTATAAAGTCTCAGAACCATATCGCTGTTTTTACATTCCAACCCTCTTCAGATAATGACCACCTTACATTTGCTTTCTAAATCACGGACTCAGCCCGCAAGTCAACCTTTAGAGAATCCAGTACTAGCACTCCCAGATCCCTTTGTACTTTGGCTTTATGAATTTCCTCACCATTTAGAAAATAGTCCAGGCCTGTGTTCTTTTTTCCAAAGTGCAAGACCTCACATTTGCTCACGTTGAATTCCATCAGCCATTTCCTGGACCACTCTCCCAAACTGTCTAAATCTTTCTGCAGCCTCTCCACCTACTTCATATCATTGACAAACTTCACCAGAATGCCCCCAGTCCCTTCATCCAGACACTAATATATAAAGTGAACAGCTGCAGCCCCAACACTTGCCCTGAGGGACACCACTTGTCACCAGCTGCCATTCCGAAAAAGAACCTTTTATCCCAACTCTCTGCCTTCTGTCAGACAGCCAATCCTCAATCCATCCCAGTAGCTCACCTCGAACACCATGGGCCCTCACCTTCCTCAGCAGCCTCCCGTGTGGCACCTTCTCAAAGGCCTTTTGGAAGTGCATCCCCTCCCATTTCTCAGGGTTTAATTCCATCTGCCTCTGATCTGCCTATCTGACCAATCCGTTTCTATCCTCCTGTAATCTAACACCTTCCTCCTCACTGCCAACCACCCGGCCAATCTTTGTGTCATCCACAAACTTCCTTCCCATCCCTCCCACATTCCCATCTCCATTGTTTATGAAGATCACAAACAATAAGGGACCCAGCAGTGATCCCTGTGGGACACCACTACACCCCGGGCTCCAGTCACACAAACAGCCTCCTGTCACCACCCTCTGTCTCCTGACACTAAACCAGCTTTGGATCCATCTTACCAAGTGACCCTGGATGCCATGAGCTTTTACCTTCTGTATCCGTTTCCCGTGTGAGACCTTGTCAAAGGCCTTGCTGAGATCCAGATAAACTACATCAACTGCCCTCCCCCCACCTACACACTTGGTCACCTCCTCAAAACACTCCACCAGATTTGTCAGACGTGACCTCTCTCTGACTATCCCTGATCAAAACATATCTGCCCAAGAAGAATAATGAAGAATAAATCTGAAGAATAATTCTCTCCTTCAGATTTTTCTTTGATGGTTTCCCTGTCACTGATGTGAGTCTACAGTTCCCATGTCTATCTCTACCACCCTTCTAATAAAGTGGAACCACGTTTGCTGTCCTCTTGTCCTCTGACGTCTCCTGTGTGGCCAGAGAGGAATTGAACATTTGGATCAGAGCCCCTGTGATTTCTTTCCTCGTCTCCCTCAGCGGCCTGGGATACAGCCCGCCAGACCTGGGGATTTGTCCACGTTTAAACCTGCTAAAACATCCAGAACCTCCTCACTTCTCATATTGACCTGCTGAAGGACTTCCCTAGCTCCTTCCCATATTCTGGACCCGACATCCTGTTCATCCTGAGTAAAGACAGATGTGAAGTGTTTACTTAACACTCTACCAATTCCCTCCAGCTTCCTGCACAGACGTTGCCCTCGGTCTCGAATGGGCCCTTCCCTTTGCCTGGTTACTCTCTTCCTCTTGATGTACTGAGAGAATGTTCTGGGATTCTCCCTAATCTGGCCAGCTCATGCCCCCTTTGCTATCTCAATACTCTCTTGAACATTCAAAGTTTGGGAGAAGATTTGTAGCTCAGGTGCTCGTTGTTGTGGTTCTGTTCGCCGAGCTGGGAATTTGTCTTGCAGACGTTTCGTCCCCTGTCTAGGTGACATCCTCAGTGCTTGGGAGCCTCCTGTGAAGGGCTTCTGTGCTGTTTCCTCCGGCATTTATAGTGGCCTGTCTCTGCCGCTTCCGGTTGTCAGTTCGAGCTGTCCGCTGCAGTGGCCGGTATATTGGGTCCAGGTCGATGTGTTTGTTGATTGAATCTGTGGATGAGTGCCATGCCTCTAGGAATTCCCTGGCTGTTCTCTGTTTGGCTTGTCCTATAATGGTAGTGTTGTCCCAGTCGAACTCATGTTGCTTATAATCTGCGTGTGTGGCTACTAAGGATAGCTGGTCGTGTCGTTTCGTGGCTAGTTGGTGTTCATGGATGCGGATCGTTAGCTGTCTTCCTGTTTGTCCTATGTAGTGTTTTTTGCAGTCCTTGCATGGGATTTTGCACTACATTGGTTTTGCTCATGCTGGGTATCGGGTTCTTCGTTCTGGTGAGTTGTTGTCTGAGAGTGGCTGTTGGTTTGTGTGCTGTTATGAGTCCTAGTGGTCGCAGTAGTCTGGCTGTCAGTTCAGAAATGTTTTTGATGTATGGTAGTGTGGCTAGTCCTTTGAGTTGTGGCATGTCCTCATTCCGTTGTCTTTCCCTTAGGCATCTGTTGATGAAATTGCGCGGGTATCCGTTTTTGGCGAATACATTGTATAGGTGTTCCTCTTCCTCTTTTTGCAGTTCTGGTGTACTGCAGTGTGTTGTGGCCCTTTTGAATAGTGTCCTGATGCAACTTCTTTTGTGTGTGTTGCGGTGGTTGCTTTCGTAGTTTAGGACTTGGTCGGTGTGTGTGGCTTTCCTGTATACCTTTGTGGTAAATTCTCCGTTCGGTGTTCTCTGTACCATCACGTCTAGGAATGGGAGTTGGTTGTCCTTTTCTTCCTCTCTAGTGAATCGGATTCCTGAGAGTGTGGCGTTGATGATCCGGTGTGTGTCCTCTATTTCTGTGTTTTTAATGATTATAAAGGTGTCATCCATGTATCTGACCCAGAGTTTGGGTTGAAGGTGTGGTAAGACTGTTTGTTCTAATCTTTGCATTACTGCTTCTGCTATGAGTCCAGAGATCGGTGAGCCCATGGGTGTTCCGTTGATTTGTTTGTATATTTGGTTGTTGAATGTGAAGTGTGTTGTGAGGCACAAGTCCAGTAGTTTAAGTATGCCGTCTTTGTTGATAGGTTCAACGTCCTGTTGTCTGTTATGTCTGTCCAGCAGGTTGGCTATTGTTTCTTTGGCTAGTGTTTTGTCGATGGAGGTGAACACTGCCGTTACATTGAATGAGACCATAGTTTCTTCCTTGTCTATGTGTATATTTCTGATGATGTCCAAGAATTCCTATGTCGATTGTATAGATTGTCTGGATCCGCTGATCAGGTGTTTCAGTTTCTGCAATAGTTCTTTGGCCAGTTTGTGTGATGGTGTCCCTGGTAGTGATACTATGGGTCAGAGTGGGATGTCTGGTTTGTGCACTTTGGGTAGTCCATAGAATCTGGGGCTGTTGTTGCTTTCAGGTTTCATTCTCTGTCGGTCAGACTTGGTTATCTGTCCGTTTTTTTTTGTAGATTCCTCAGTGTGTTGTTTATCCTATTGGTGAGCTGTGGGGTGGGGTCAAACTCCCTCTTTTGGTAGGTGTTGGTATCTGCAAGTAGTTGTTGTGCTTTTTGCATGTACTCTGCTTTGTCCAGGATGACCGTCATTCTGCCTTTGTCTGCTGGTAGTATAATTATGTTCTTATCGTTTCTTAGTGATTTTAGTGCTTCCCTCTCCTTGGTGTTGAGGTAATGTGTTTGTTTTTTTCTTGTTATCAGCGGTACGATACTTTGTCTCACAGTTTGTTGTGTCTCTTCTGTCAGTCCATTGTTCCTGAGTGTGCATTCTAGTGCTGCTAGGAAGTCTGCTGTCTTGGCGTCCCTGTGGTTGTAGTTGAGTCCCTTGGCCAGTAATGTTCTTTCCGTGTCTGTGAGCTGTCTGTGGGAGAGGTTTTTAACCCAGGTGTGTGTTGTGGTGTCCTCTTCTTTGTGTGTTAGTTTGGCCATTTTTTCTTTTAGTGCCGTTTTTTTGCGGTGTGTGGTCCTGTTCTGTCCTATGGTGACGGCCTGTTCAATGGTCCGGGTCCATTCCTGATTGGTGGTTTTTGAAATTAACGATTTTTGGCGCGCAATTTCTTGTCTGTATTTGTGAAGTCTGTTGTGTACGTCTGTAATCATTAACTGGATCATCCTGAATCCGTTCTGTCTGGCTGTGTCCCTGGCTTGTGGATTGTTGACTGGTGGTCTGGACTCATAGCAGAAGCGGTAATGCAAAAGTTAGAACAAACAGTCTTACCGCAAATTCAACCCAAACTCTGGGTCAGATATGTAGATGACACCTTTGTAATCATTAAAAACACAGAAATAAAGAACACACACCGGATCATCAACACCACACTCTCAGGAATCCGATTCACTAGAGAGGAAGAAAAGGACAACCAACTCCCATTCCTAGACGTGATGGTACAGAGAACACCGAACGGAGAATTCACCACAAAGGTATACAGGAAAGCCACACACACCGACCAAGTCCTAAACTATGAAAACAACCAGCCCAACACATACAAAAGAAGTCGCATCAAGACACTGTTCAAAAGGGCCACAACACACTGCAGCACACCAGAACTGCAAAAAGAGGAAGAAGAACACCTATACAATGTATTCGCCAAAAACGGATACCCGCGCAATTTCATCAACAGATGCCTAAGGGAGAGACAACGGAACGAGGACATGCCACAACCCAAAGGACTAGCCACACTACCATACATCAAAAACATTTCTGAACTGACAGCCAGACTAATGCAACCACTAGGACTCATAACAGCACACAAACCAACAGCCACTCTCAGACAACAACTCACCAGAACGAAGAACCCGATACCCAACATGAGCAAAACCAATGTAGTGTACAAAATCCCATGCAAGGACTGCACAAAACACTACATCAGACAAACAGGAAGACAGCTAACGATCCGCATCCATGAACACCAACGAGCCACGAAACGACATGACCAGCTATCCTTAGTAGCCACACAGTCAGATGACAAGCAACACGAATTCGACTGGGACAACACTACTATTATAGGGCAAGCCAAACAGAGAACAGCCAGGGAATTCCTAGAGACATGGCACTCATCCACAGATTCAATCAATAAGCACATCGACCTGGACCCAATATACTGGCCACTGCAGCGGACAGCTGGAACTGACAACCGGAAGCAGCAGGTACAAATCACTATAAACGTCAGAGGAAAGATCACAGAAGCGCTTCACAGGAGGCTCCCAAGCACTGAGGATGTTACCTAGACAGGGGACGAAACGCCTGCAACACAAATTCTCTTGAACATGCCCGATAGTTCCTATACTCATAGGACATAGAAAACTACAGCACACAACAGGCCCTTCGGCCCACAATGTTGTGCCGAGACTTAATCCTAATCTAAAATAAATTAACCTACCCTACACACCCCTCAACTCACTGCTATCCATGTGTATGTCCAGCAGTCGCTTAAATGTCCCCAATGACTTCGCTTCCACCACCACCACCGCTGGCGACACATTCCATGTATTCACAACTCTCTGCATAAAGAACCTTCCTCTGACGTCTCCTTTGTACCTTCCTCCTAATATCTTCAAACTATGACTTCTCGTCCCAGTCAATCCTGCCCTGGGGAATAGTCTCTGCCTATTGACTCTATCCATGCCTCTCATTACCTTGTACACCTCGATCAGGCCTCCTCTCTTCCTCCTTCTCTCCAGAGTGAAAAGTCCAAGCTTATTCAACCTTTCTTCATAAGGCAAGCCCTCCAGTCCAGGCAGCATCCTGGTAAACCTTCTTTACACCCTCTCCAAAGCCACTGTATCTTTCCTATAGTAAGGCGATCAGATCTGGACACAATATTCCGAGTGTGGTCTCACCAGGGACTTGTAGATCTGCAGCAAAACCTCGCAGCTCTTAAACTCGATCCCCCTGTTAATGAAAGCCAAAACACCATATACTTTCTTAACAACCCTGTCCACTTGGGTGGTAACTTTGAGGGATCTATGTACTTGAACACCCAAATCCCTCTGTTCCTCCACACTGCCAAGAATCCTGTCTTTAATCCTATATTCAGCATTTGAGTTTGACCTTCCAAAATGCATCACTTCACATTTATCCAGGTTGAACTCCATCTGCCATTTCCCAGCCCAGCTCTGCATCCTGTCTATGTCGTGCTGCAGCCTGCAGTAGCCCTCAATACTATCGACGACACCTCCAACCTTTGTGTCATCGGCAAATTTACTAACCCACCCCTCAACCTCCTCATCCAAGTCATTTATAAAAACTACAAAGAGCAGAGGCCCAAGAACAGAGCCCTGTGGGACCCCACTCAACACTGACCTTCAGGCAGAATACTTCCCATCTACAACCACTGCCTTCTGTCAGCCAGCCAGTTCTGAATCCAGATAGCCAAATCTCCCTGTATCCCATACTTCCTGACTTTATGAATAAGTCTACAATGCTCCACCTGGACCCTGTTGTTTTGCTCCCCCTGTACCTGTTTATTCAGTCCTGAATATTCCTAGAACTCCAGGGTTCCTCCTACACTGCACATTAACAGGAACATGTTGGGCCTGTAACTCTTCCCCAGTTCCTTTTTGAACCCTCCCACTGTTCTGCTGTTCATTTACCCTCCCGTAGCTGTTGCCAGTTTATTTTGGCCAGATCCTGCCTTATTTTAATAAAGTCTGCCTCCCCCCAATCAACAAACCTTTTTTTACAGACCATCTTTCTCTTATTCCATAACAAAGTTAAGACACACAGTGTTGTGGTCACCATCACTGAAACATCCCCCTCACTGTCCCCTCGAACAGCTGCCCGCCTTCATTCCCCAGAGTTTGGTGCAGCACTGTACCCTCCCTTGTTGGATCGTCTACACAGTGACATAAACAACTCTCCTGAACACATTTCAAGGAATCTGCTTCCTCCAAACCCTTTATACCATGGTTATCCCGATAATCTTGGGGAAGTGGAAATTCTGTAATATCAATATCCTGTTATTAAATTTATGGACCTCAGTGAATTATCTTCACCTCTGCACCTCTATTACCACTGACTATTTGAGACGTCTATAATCCAATCCCAAACAATGTGACTATATCCCTATTTATTTCTGAGCTCCACTTATAAAGCCTCATTTGAAAACCCACCCCAGATATCATCCTTTGTTACTGTAGTAACCTCCTCTTTAATTAATAACGCGACAGCACCGTAAAGCCATCAGACATAGGAGCAGAAATTAGGCCATTCGGCCCATCGAGTCTGCTCTGCCATTCAATCCTGGCTGATAAGTTTCTTTACCCCCTTCTCCCCCTTTCCCCCAGTAACCCTTGACCTCCTTGATACTCAGGAACCTATCGATCTCTGTCTTAAACCAATGACCCGGCTTCGACAGCCTTCCGTAACAGTGAACCCCACAGATTCCCCACTCTCTGGCTGAAGACGTTCCTCCTTATTTCCATTCTAAAAGGTCTTCCCTTTACCCTAAGGCTGTGCCCTTGGGTCCTAGTCTCTCCTACCAATGGAAACATCTTCCCAACACCCAATCTGACCAGGCCGTTCAGTATATTGTATGTTTCAATTAGATCCCCCCTCATCCTTTTAAACCTCATCGAGTATAAACCCAGAGTCCTCAAACATTCCTCTCGTGTTAAGCTTGTTATTCCTGGGACCATTCTCGTGAACCTCCAGTGAACACACTCCAGGGCCATTGCATCCTTCCTGAGATTATGGGGCCCAAAACTGCGCACAATACTCCACACGTGGTCTGACCAGACCCTTACAGAGCCTCAGAAGTACATCCCTGCTTTTATATTCAAATCCTCTCAAAATAAATGTCATCATTGTGTTTGCCTTCCTAACTACTGACTCAACCTGTAAGTTTACCTCGAGAGAATCCTGGACTAGAACCCCCAAGTCTCTTTGTCTTTCAGATTTGTGAATTTTCCCCTCATTTAAAAAGTAGCCCATGCCTCTAGTCGTTATTCCAAGGTGCATGACCTCACACGTTCCCACGTTGTACTCCATCTGCCTCTTCTTTGCCCAATCTATCCACTTCCTCTGTTACACTCTCCCTTCTCCTGCCTGATGATCCGACACCCTGGAATGTTCCGTTGCCAGTCTGGCCTCTCCCTCAGCCACGACTCTGTGAGGGCAGCGATATCACAATTCCACGCATCAGTCCATATCCTTAACTCATCTCTCCGAACAAAAATCCTCCGGGAACCAGAGGCAATCCAGCCTAGCTTTACCCCTTGGGGTATGACGTAGATGAGCCCTCTCTACCTTTTCTGATTGAAGTTTAAGATGTGGAATCAGTTTGGGTAAAGGTGAGGAACAGTAAGGTGTGGGAGTAGTTTATTATCCTCCCAACAGGAGTTATACTGTCAGGTAGAGGATGTAACCAAAGGGATGTGTAAGAAATAAGGATGGCGTGCACTGACATGTAGATAGGGAAGAATAGATTGGAAAAGGTAGCCAAGAGTGTCTCAAAGACAAAATCTTAGAGCAGAATATTCCAGGACTGACCAGGAAGCAGGCTATTGGAGATAAAAAGCAAGAGAACTGTGGATTCTGTACTTCAGAAACAAAACCAGAACTAGCTGGAAAAGTTCAGCAGGTCTGTCACCGGACCTGAAACGCTGGCTCTGATTTCTCTCCACAGACCTGCTGAGCTTTTCCAGTAATTTCTGGTTTTGGTGGAGGCTGTTGGAGACTTGGTGATACGCAATGTGACAGAATTAGTGAACAAGGAGATATAAAATAGCCAGCAGTAATATTAACTATGACAGGAAGTAGAATATGATGAGGGGTATGAGGAATACGGGCAGGAAGACTGTGCATAGGGAATACATTCAAAAGAGAATGACTGAAAAGGATATAGCCCCCAGAAAGAGTGAGCTGGGGGCAATGCTGCCTTGGGAGTGTTTGATGGAGGACAGTGTAGAGGGAGCTTTACTCTGTATCCAACCCTGTGGTGTTCCTGTCCTGGGAAAGTTTGATGGGGAACAGTGTAGAAGGAGCTTTACTCTGTATCGAGCTCTGTGCTGTCCCATTCCCGGGAGTGTTGGATGGGGAAAGTGTAGAGGGACCTTTACTCTGTATCTAATCCCGTGCTGTCCCTGTCCTTGGAGTGTTTGATGGGGACAGTGTAGAGGAAGCCTTACTCTGTATATCACCCTGTGCTGTCCCTGTCCTGGGAGTGTATGATGGGGACCGTGTAGAGGAGGCTTTACTCTGCATTTCACCCTGTGTTGACACTGTTCTTGGAATGTTTGATGGGGGGACAGTGTAGAGGAAGCTTTACTCTGTATCTAACCCCATGCTGTCCCTGTCCTGGGAGTGTTTGATGGGGACAGTGTAGAGGAAGCTTTACTCTGTATCTAACCCTGTGCTGTCCCTGTCCTGGGAATGTTTGATGGGGGACAGTGTAGAGGAAGATTTACTCTATATCTAACCTCATGCTGTCGCTGTCCTGGGAGTGTTTGATGATGACAGTGTAGAGGGAGCTTTACTCTGTATCTAACCTCAAGCTGTCCCTGTCCTGGGAGTGTTTGATGGGGACAGTGTAGTGGAAGCTTTATTCTGTGTCTAACCCTGTGCTGCCCCTGTCCTGGGAGTGTTTGATGGGGAACAGTGTAGAGGGAGCTTTACTCTGTACCTAAGCCTGTGCTGTCCTTGTCCTGGGAGTGTTTGATGGGGACAGTGTAGAGAGGGCTTTACTCTGTATCTAACCCTGTGCTGTCCCTGTCCTGGGAATGTTTGATGTGGACAGTGTAGAGGAAGCTTTACTCAGTATCTAACACTGTGCTGTCCCCGTCCTGGGAGTGTTTGATGGGGGACAGTGTAGAGGAAGCTTTACTCCATATCTAACCCCGTGCTGTCCCTGTCCTGGGAGTGTTTGATGGGGACAGAGTAGAGTAGATTTACTCTGTATCTAACCCTGCGCTATCCCTACCCTGGGAGAGTTTGATGTGGATACTGTAGAGGGAGCTTTACTCTGTATCTAACGCTGTGCGGTCCCAGACCTGGGAGTGTTTGATGGGGGCAGTGTAGAGGAAGCTTTACTCCATATCTAACCCCGTGCTGTCCCTGTCCTGGGAGTGTTTGATGGGGACAGTGTAGAGGGAGATTTACTCTGTATCTAACCCCGAGCTGTCCCTGTCCTGGGAGTGTTTGATTGGGTCATTGTAGAGAGAGCTTTATTTTGTTTCTAACCCCGTGCTGTCCTTGTCCTGGGAGCGTTTGATGGGGACAGTGTAGAGGAAGTTTGACTCTGTATCTAAACCCATCTGTCCCTGTCCTGGGAGTGTTTGATGGGGGACAGTGTAGAGGGGGCTTTACTCAGTATCTAACCCCGAGCTGTCCCTGTCCTGGGAGTGTTTGATGGGGGACAGTGTAGAGGGAGTTTTACTCTGTATCTAACCCCGTGCTGTCCCTGTCCTGGGAGTGTTTGATGGGGACAGTGTTGAGGAAGCTTTACTCTGTATCTAAACCTGTGCTGTCCCTGTCCTGGGAGTTTTGATGGGGAACAGTTTAGAGGGAGCTTTACTCTGTATCTAACCCCGTACTGTCCCTGTCCTGGGAGTGCTTGATGGGGACAGTGTAGAGGGAGCTTTACTCTGTATCTAACCCCGAGCTGTCCCCGTCCTGGGAGTGTTTGATGGGGTCAGTATAGCGAAAGCGTTACTCAGTATCTAACACTGTGCTGTCCCTGTCCTGGGAGTGTTTGATGGAGGCAGTGTAGAGGGAGCCTTACTCTGTATCTGACCCTGTGCTGTCCCTGTCCTGGGAATGTTTGACGGGGACAGTGTAGAGGGAGTTTGACTCTGTATCGAAACCCATCTGTCCCTGTCCTGGGAGTGTTTGATGGGGACAGTGTAGAGGGGGCTTTACTCTGTATCTAACCCTGTGCTGTCCCTGTCCTGGGAGTGTTTGATGGGGACAGTGTAGAGGGAGATTTACTCTGTATCTAACCCCGAGCTGTCCCTGTCCTGGGAGTGTTTAATCGGGTCATTGTAGAGAGAGCTTTATTTTGTTTCTAACCCCGTGCTGTCCTTGTCCTGGGAGCGTTTGATGGGGACATTGTAGAGGGAGTTTGACTCTGTATCTAAACCCATCTGTCCCTGTCCTGGGAGTGTTTGATGGGGACAGTGTAGAGGGGGCTTTACTCTGTATCTAACCCTGTGCTGTCCCTGTCCTGGGAGTGTTTGATGGGGACAGTGTAGAGGGAGATTTACTCTG
Organism: Chiloscyllium punctatum; assembly: GCF_047496795.1. Lineage (NCBI taxonomy): Eukaryota > Metazoa > Chordata > Chondrichthyes > Orectolobiformes > Hemiscylliidae > Chiloscyllium > Chiloscyllium punctatum. The sequence continues at coordinate 5,220,363 of NC_092740.1, forward strand.
TATCTAACCCCGAGCTGTCCCTGTCCTGGGAGTGTTTAATCGGGTCATTGTAGAGAGAGCTTTATTTTGTTTCTAACCCCGTGCTGTCCTTGTCCTGGGAGCGTTTGATGGGGACATTGTAGAGGGAGTTTGACTCTGTATCTAAACCCATCTGTCCCTGTCCTGGGAGTGTTTGATGGGGGAAAGTGTAGAGGGGGCTTTACTCAGTATCTAACCCCGAGCTGTCCCTGTCCTGGGAGTGTTTGATGGGGGACAGTGTAGAGGGAGCTTTACTCAGTATCTAACACTGCGCTGTCCCAGACATCGGAGTGTTTGATGGGGACAGTGTAGAGTCAGCTTTACTCTGAATCGAACCCCGTGCTGTCCCTGTCCTGGGAGTGTTTGATGGTGTCATTGTAGAGAGAGCTTTACTCTGTATCTAACCCCGTGCTGTCCCTGTCCTGGAAGTGTTTGCTGGGGGCAGTGGAGAGGGAGCTTTACTCTGTATCTAACACTGCGCTGTCCCAGACCTCGGAGTGTTTGATGGGGGACAGTGTAGAGGGAGCTTTACTCTGTATCGAACCCCGTGCTGTCCCTGTCCTGGGAGTGTTTGATGGGGTCAGTGTAGATGGAGCTTTACTCTGTATCTAACCCCGTACTGTCCCTGTCCTGGGAGTGTTTGATGGGGGACAGTGTAGAGGGAGCTTTACTTTGTATCTAACCCTGTGCTGCCCCTGTCCTGGGAGTGTTTGATGGGGGACAGTGTAGAGGGAGCTTTACTCTGCCTCTAACCTCAAGCTATCTCTGTCCTGGGTGTGTTTGATGGGGACAGTGTAGAGGAAGCTTTACTCTGCCTCTAACCTCAACCTATCTCTGTCCTGGGAGTGTTTGATGGGGAACAATGTAGAGGGAGCTTTTCTCTGCATCTAACCCCGTGCTGTCTCTGTCCTGGGAGTGTTTGATGGGGGACAGTGTAGAGGGAGTTTTACTCTGTATCTAACCCCGTGCTGTCCCTGTCCTGGGAGTGTTTGATGGGGACAGTGTTGAGGAAGCTTTACTCTGTATCTAAACCTGTGCTGTCCCTGTCCTGGGAGTTTTGATGGGGAACAGTTTAGAGGGAGCTTTACTCTGTATCTAACCCCGTACTGTCCCTGTCCTGGGAGTGCTTGATGGGGACAGTGTAGAGGGAGCTTTACTCTGTATCTAACCCCGTACTGTCCATGTCCCTGGGAGTGTTTGATGGAGGCAGTGTAGAGGGAGCCTTACTCTGTATCTGACCCTGTGCTGTCCCTGTCCTGGGAATGTTTGACGGGGACAGTGTAGAGGGAGTTTGACTCTATATCTAAACCCAAGCGGTCCCTGACCTGGGAGTGTTTGATTGGGAACAATGTAGAGGGAGCTTTACTCTGTATCTAACCCCGTACTGTCCCTGTCCTGGGAGTGCTTGATGGGGACAGTGGAGAGGAAGCTTTACTTTGTATCTAACCCCGTGCTGTCCCTGTCCTGGGAGTGTTTGATGGGGTCAGTATAGCGAAAGCTTTACTCAGTATCTAACACTGTGCTGTCCCTGTCCTGGGAGTGTTTGATGGAGGCAGTGTAGAGTGAGCTTTACTCTGTATCTAACCCTGTGCTGTCCCTGTCCTGGGAGTGTTTGATGGGGGACAGTGTAGAGGGAGCTTTACTCTATATCTAACCTCATGCTGTCCCTGTCCTGGGAGTGCTTGATGGGGACAGTGTAGAGGGAGCTTTACTCAGTATCTAACCCTGTGCTGTCCCTGTCCTGGGAATGTTTGATGTGGACAGTGTAGAGGAAGCTTTACTCTGTATCTAACCCCGAGCTGTCCCCGTCCTGGGAGTGTTTGATGGGGTCAGTATAGCGAAAGCTTTACTCAGTATCTAACACTGTGCTGTCCCTGTCCTGGGAGTGTTTGATGGAGGCAGTGTAGAGGGAGCCTTACTCTGTATCTGACCCTGTGCTGTCCCTGTCCTGGGAATGTTTGACGGGGACAGTGTAGAGGGAGCTTTACTCTGTATCTTACCCCAAGCGGTCCCTGTCCCGGGAGTGTTTGATGGGGGACAATGTAGAGGAAGCTTTACTCTGTAGCTAACCCCAAGCGGTCCCTGACCTGGGAGTGTTTGATGGGGAACAATGTAGAAGGAGCTTTACTCTGTATCTAACCCTGTGCTGTCCCTGTCCTGGGAGTGTTTGATGGGGGACAGTGTAGAGAGAGCTTTACTCTGTATCTAACCTCATGCTGTCCCTGTCCTGGGAGTGCTTGATGGGGACAGTGTAGAGGGAGCTTTACTCTGTACCTAAGCCTGTGCTGTCCCTGTCCTGGGAATGTTTGATGTGGACAGTGTAGAGGAAGCTTTACTCTGTTTCTAACCCTGTGCTGTCCCTGTCTTGGGAGTGTTTGATGGGGGACAGTGTAGAAGGAGCTTTACTCTGTATTAACCCCATGCTGTCCTTGTCCTGGGGAGTGTTTGATGGGGACAGTGTAGAGTGAGCTTTACTCTATATCTAACCTCATGCTGTCCCTGTCCTGGGAGTGCTTGATGGGGACAGTGTAGAGGGAGCTTTACTCAGTATCTAACCCTGTGCTGTCCCTGTCCTGGGAATGTTTGATGTGGACAGTGTAGAGGAAGCTTTACTCTGTATCTAACCCCGAGCTGTCCCCGTCCTGGGAGTGTTTGATGGGGTCAGTATAGCGAAAGCTTTACTCTGTATCTAACCCTGTGCTGTCCCTGTCCTGGGAATGTTTGATGTGGACAGTGTAGAGAGAGCTTTACTCTGTATCTAACCTCCAGCTGTCCCTGTCCTGGGGAGTGTTTGATGGGGACAGTGTAGAGTGAGCTTTACTCTGTATCTAACCTCCAGCTGTCCCTGTCCTGGGAATGTTTGATGTGGACAGTGTAGAGAGAGCCTTACTCTGTATCTAACCTCCAGCTGTCCCTGTCCTGGGGAGTGTTTGATGGGGACAGTGTAGAGTCAGCTTTACTCTGTATCTAACCTCCAGCTGTCCCTGTCCTGGGGAGTGTTTGATGGGGACAGTGTAGAGTGAGCTTTACTCTGTATCTAGCCCTGTGCTGTCCTTGTCCTGGGAGTGTTTGATGGGGACAGTGTAGAGGGAGCTTTACTCTGTATCTAACCCTGTGCTGTCCCTGTCCTGGGAATGTTTGATGTGGACAGTGTAGAGGGAGCTTTACTCTGTTTCTAACCCTGTGCTGTCCCTGTCCTGGGAGTGTTTGATGGGGGACAGTGTAGAGGGAGCTTTACTCTGTATCTAACCCCATGCTGTCCTTCTCCTGGGGAGTGTTTGATGGGGACAGTGTAGAGGGAGCTTTACTCTGTATCTAACCCCATGCTGTCCTTGTCCTGGGGAGTGTTTGATGGGGACAGTGTAGAGGTAGCTTTACTCTGTATCTAACCCCGTGCTGTCCTTCTCCTGGGGAGTGTTTGATGGGGACAGTGTAGAGGGAGCTTTACTCTGTATCTAACCTCCAGCTGTCCCTGTCCTGGGGAGTGTTTGATGGGGACAGTGTAGAGGAAGCTTTACTCTGTATCTAACCCCGTGCTGTCCCTGTCCTGGGAGTGTTTGATGGGGATAGTGTAGATGGAGCTTTACTCTGTATCTAACCCCGTACTGTCCCTGTCCTGGGAGTGTTTGATGGGGGACAGTGTAGAGGGAGCTTTACTCTATATCTAACCCCGTACTGTCTCTGTCCTGGGAGTGTTTGATGGGGGACAGTGTAGATGGAGCTTTACTCTGTATCTAACCCCGTACTGTCCCTGTCCTGGGAGTGTTTGATGGGGACAGTGTAGAGGGAGCTTTACTCTGTATCTAACCCTGTGCTGTCCCTGTCCTGGGAATGTTTGATGTGGACAGTGTAGAGGGAGCTTTACACTGTTTCTAACCTGTGCTGTCCTTGTCCTGGGAGTGTTTGATGGGGGACAGTGTAGAGGGAGCTTTACTCAGTATCTAACACTGTGCTGTCCCCGTCCTGGGAGTGTTTGATGGGGGACAGTGTAGAGGCAGCTTTACTCTGTATCTAACCCTGTGCTGTCCCTGTCCTGGGAATATTTGATGTGGACAGTGTAGAGAGAGCTTTACTCTGTATCTAACCCCGAGCTGTCCCTGTCCTGGGAGTGTTTCATGGGGACAGTGTAGAGGGAGATTTACTCTGTATCTAACCCCGAGCTGTCCCTGTCCTGGGAGTGTTTGATCGGGTCATTGTAGAGAGAGCTTTACTCTGTATCTAACCCCGTGCTGTCCCTGTCCTGGGAGTGTTTGATGGGGGACAGTGTAGAGGGAGCTTTACTCTGTATCTAACCCCGTACTGTCTCTGTCCTGGGAGTGTTTGATGGGGGACAGTGTAGATGGAGCTTTACTCTGTATCTAACCCCGTACTGTCCCTGTCCTGGGAGTGTTTGATGGGGACAGTGTAGAGGGAGATTTACTCTGTATCTAACCCCGTGCTGTCCTTGTCCTGGGAGCGTTTGATGGGGACAGTGTAGAGAGAGTTTGACTCTGTATCTAAACCCATCTGTCCCTGTCCTGGGAGTGTTTGATGGGGGACAGTGTAGAGGGGGCTTTACTCAGTATCTAACCCCGAGCTGTCCCTGTCCTGGGAGTGTTTGATCGGGTCATTGTAGATAGAGCTTTACTCTGTATCTAACCCCGTGCTGTCCCTGTCCTGGGAGTGTTTGATGGGGGACAGTGTAGAGGGAGCTTTACTCTGTATCTAACCCCGTACTGTCTCTGTCCTGGGAGTGTTTGATGGGGGACAGTGTAGATGGAGCTTTACTCTGTATCTAACCCCGTACTGTCCCTGTCCTGGGAGTGTTTGATGGGGACAGTGTAGAGGGAGATTTACTCTGTATCTAACCCCGTGCTGTCCTTGTCCTGGGAGCGTTTGATGGGGACAGTGTAGAGGGAGTTTGACTCTGTATCTAAACCCATCTGTCCCTGTCCTGGGAGTGTTTGATGGGGGACAGTGTAGAGGGGGCTTTACTCAGTATCTAACCCCGAGCTGTCCCTGTCCTGGGAGTGTTTGATGGTGTCATTGTAGAGAGAGCTTTACTCTGGATCTAACCCCGTGCTGTCCCTGTCCTGGGAGTGTTTGATGGGGACAGTGTAGAGGGAGTTTGACTCTGTATCTAAACCCATCTGTCCCTGTCCTGGAAGTGTTTGCTGGGGGCAGTGGAGAGGGAGCTTTACTCTGTATCTAACACTGCGCTGTCCCAGACCTCGGAGTGTTTGATGGGGGACAGTGTAGAGGGAGCTTTACTCTGTATCTAACACTGCGCTGTCCCAGACCTCGGAGTGTTTGATGGGGACTGCGTAGAGTCAGCTTTACTCTGTATCTAACCCCGTGCTGTCCCTGTCCTGGGAGTGTTTGATGGGGTCAGTGTAGAGGGAGCTATACTCTGTATCTAACTTTGTGCTCTCTCTGTCCTGGGAGTGTTTGATGGGGGATAGTGTAGATGGAGCTTTACTCTGTATCTAACCCCGTACTGTCCCTGTCCTGGGAGTGTTTGATGGGGGACAGTGTAGATGGAGCTTTACTCTGTATCTAACCCCGCACTGTCCCTGTCCTGGGAGTGTTTGATGGGGGACAGTGTAGATGGAGCTTTACTCTGTATCTAACCCCGTGCTGTCCCTGTCCTGGGAGTGTTTGATGGGGGACAGTGTAGATGGAGCTTTACTCTGTATCTAACCCCGTACTGTCCCTGTCCTGGGAGTGTTTGATGGGGGACAGTGTAGAGGGAGCTTTACTTTGTATCTAACCCTGTGCTGCCCCTGTCCTGGGAGTGTTTGATGGGGACAGTGTAGAGGGAGCTTTACTCTGCCTCTCACCTCAAGCTATCTCTGTCCTGGGTGTGTTTGATGGGGACAGTGTAGAGGAAGCTTTACTTTGTATCTAACCCTGTGCTGCCCCTGTCCTGGGAGTGTTTGATGGGGAACAGTGTAGAGGGAGCTTTACTCTGTATCTAACCCCGTGCTGTCTCTGTCCTGGGAGTGTTTGATGGGGGACAGTGTAGAGGGAGCTTTACTCTGTATCTAACCCCATGCTGTCCCTGTCCTGGGAGTGTTTGATGGGGACAGTGTCGAGGAAGCTTTACTCTGTATCTAAACCTGTGCTGTCCCTGTCCTGGGAGTTTTGATGGGGAACAGTTTAGAGGGAGCTTTACTCTGTATCTAACCCCGTACTGTCCCTGTCCTGGGAGTGCTTGATGGGGACAGTGTAGAGGGAGCTTTACTCAGTATCTAACCCTGTGCTGTCCCTGTCCTGGGAATGTTTGATGTGGACAGTGTAGAGGAAGCTTTACTCTGTATCTAACCCCGAGCTGTCCCCGTCCTGGGAGTGTTTGATGGGGGACAGTGTAGAGGGAGCTTTACTCAGTATCTAACACTGTGCTGTCCCTGTCCTGGGAGTGTTTGATGGAGGCAGTGTAGAGGGAGCCTTACTCTGTATCTGACCCTGTGCTGTCCCTGTCCTGGGAATGTTTGACGGGGACAGTGTAGAGGGAGCTTTACTCTGTATCTCACCCCAAGCGTTCCCTGTCCCGGGAGTGTTTGATGGGGGACAATGTAGAGGAAGCTTTACTCTGTAGCTAACCCCAAGCGGTCCCTGACCTGGGAGTGTTTGATGGGGAACAATGTAGAAGGAGCTTTACTCTGTATCTAACCCTGTGCTGTCCCTGTCCTGGGAGTGTTTGATGGGGGACAGTGTAGAGAGAGCTTTACTCTGTATCTAACCTCATGCTGTCCCTGTCCTGGGAGTGCTTGATGGGGACAGTGTAGAGGAAGCTTTACTCTGTACCTAAGCCTGTGCTGTCCCTGTCCTGGGAATGTTTGATGTGGACAGTGTAGAGGGAGCTTTACTCTGTTTCTAACCCTGTGCTGTCCCTGTCTTGGGAGTGTTTGATGGGGGACAGTGTAGAAGGAGCTTTACTCTGTATTAACCCCATGCTGTCCTTGTCCTGGGGAGTGTTTGATGGGGACAGTGTAGAGGGAGCTTTACTCTGTATCTAACCTCCAGCTGTCCCTGTCCTGGGGAGTGTTTGATGGGGACAGTGTAGAGGGAGCTTTACTCTGTATCTAACCCTGTGCTGTCCCTTTCCTGGGAATGTTTGATGTGGACAGTGTAGAGGGAGCTTTACTCTGTATCTAACCCTGTGCTGTCCCTGTCCTGGGAGTGTTTGATGGGGGACAGTGTAGAGGGAGCTTTACTCTGTATCTAACCCCATGCTGTCCTTGTCCTGGGGAGTGTTTGATGGGGACAGTGTAGAGGGAGCTTTACTCTGTATCTAACCCCATGCTGTCCTTGTCCTGGGGAGTGTTTGATGGGGACAGTGTAGAGGGAGCTTTACTCTGTATCTAACCTCCAGCTGTCCCTGTCCTGGGGAGTGTTTGATGGGGACAGTGTAGAGGAAGCTTTACTCTGTATCTAACCCTGTGCTGTCCCTGTCCTGGGAATGTTTGATGTGGACAGTGTAGAGGAAGCTTTACTCTGTATCTAACCCCGTACTGTCTCTGTCCTGGGAGTGTTTGATGGGGGACAGTGTAGAAGGAGCTTTACTCTGTATCTAACCTCCAGCTGTCCCTGTCCTGGGAAGTGTTTGATGGGGACAGTGTAGAGGGAGCTTTACTCTATATCTAACCCCGTACTGTCTCTGTCCTGGGAGTGTTTGATGGGGGACAGTGTAGATGGAGCTTTACTCTGTATCTAACCCCGTACTGTCCCTGTCCTGGGAGTGTTTGATGGGGACAGTGTAGAGGGAGCTTTACTCTGTATCTAACCCTGTGCTGTCCCTGTCCTGGGAATGTTTGATGTGGACAGTGTAGAGGGAGCTTTACACTGTTTCTAACCTGTGCTGTCCTTGTCCTGGGAGTGTTTGATGGGGGACAGTGTAGAGGGAGCTTTACTCAGTATCTAACACTGTGCTGTCCCCGTCCTGGGAGTGTTTGATGGGGGACAGTGTAGAGGGAGCTTTACTCTGTATCTAACCCTGTGCTGTCCCTGTCCTGGGAGTGTTTGATGGGGGACAGTGTAGAGGAGGCTTTACTCTGTATCTAACCCCGTGCTGTCCCTGTCCTGGGAGTGTTTGATGGGGGACAGTGTAGAGGGAGCTTTACTCTGTATCTAACCCCGTGCTGTCCCTGTCCTGGGAGTGTTTGATGGGGGACAGTGTAGAGCGAGCTTTACTCTGTATCTAACCTCGTGCTGTCCCTGTCCTGGGAATGTTTCATGGGGACAGTGTAGAGAGAGCTTTACTCTGTATCTAACCCCGTGCTGTCCCTGTCCTGGGAGTGTTTGATGGGGGACAGTGTAGAGGGAGCTTTACTCTGTATCTAACCCTGTGCTGTCCCTGTCCTGGGAGTGTTTGATGGGGGACTGCGTAGAGTCAGCTTTACTCTGTATCTAACCCCGTGCTGTCCCTGTCCCTGGGAGTGTTTGATGGGGGACAGTGTAGAGGGAGCTTTACTTTGTATCTAACCCTGTGCTGCCCCTGTCCTGGGAGTGTTTGATGGGGGACAGTGTAGAGGGAGCTTTACTCTGCCTCTCACCTCAAGCTATCTCTGTCCTGGGTGTGTTTGATGGGGACAGTGTAGAGGAAGCTTTACTTTGTATCTAACCCTGTGCTGCCCCTGTCCTGGGAGTGTTTGATGGGGAACAGTGTAGAGGGAGCTTTACTCTGTATCTAACCCCGTGCTGTCTCTGTCCTGGGAGTGTTTGATGGGGAACAGTGTAGAGGGAGCTTTACTCTGTATCTAACCCCGTGCTGTCTCTGTCCTGGGAGTGTTTGATGGGGGACAGTGTAGAGGGAGCTTTACTCTGTATCTAACCCTGTGCTGTCCCCGTCCTGGGAGTGTTTGATGGGGAACAGTTTAGAGGGAGCTTTACTCTGTATCTAACCTTGTACTGTCCCTGTCCTGGGAGTGCTTGATGGGGACAGTGTAGAGGGAGCTTTACTCAGTATCTAACCCTGTGCTGTCCCTGTCCTGGGAATGTTTGATGTGGACAGTGTAGAGGAAGCTTTACTCTGTATCTAACCCCGAGCTGTCCCCGTCCTGGGAGTGTTTGATGGGGTCAGTATAGCGAAAGCTTTACTCTGTATCTAACACTGTGCTGTCCCTGTCCTGGGAGTGTTTGATGGAGGCAGTGTAGAGGGAGCCTTACTCTGTATCTGACCCTGTGCTGTCCCTGTCCTGGGAATGTTTGACGGGGACAGTGTAGAGGGAGCTTTACTCTGTATCTTACCCCAAGCGGTCCCTGTCCCGGGAGTGTTTGATGGGGGACAATGTAGAGGAAGCTTTACTCTGTAGCTAACCCCAAGCGGTCCCTGACCTGGGAGTGTTTGATGGGGAACAATGTAGAAGGAGCTTTACTCTGTATCTAACCCTGTGCTGTCCCTGTCCTGGGAGTGTTTGATGGAGGACAGTGTAGAGAGAGCTTTACTCTGTATCTAACCTCATGCTGTCCCTGTCCTGGGAGTGCTTGATGGGGACAGTGTAGAGGGAGCTTTACTCTGTACCTAAGCCTGTGCTGTCCCTGTCCTGGGAATGTTTGATGTGGACAGTGTAGAGGAAGCTTTACTCTGTTTCTAACCCTGTGCTGTCCCTGTCTTGGGAGTGTTTGATGGGGGACAGTGTAGAAGGAGCTTTACTCTGTATTAACCCCATGCTGTCCTTGTCCTGGGGAGTGTTTGATGGGGACAGTGTAGAGTGAGCTTTACTCTATATCTAACCTCATGCTGTCCCTGTCCTGGGAGTGCTTGATGGGGACAGTGTAGAGGGAGCTTTACTCAGTATCTAACCCTGTGCTGTCCCTGTCCTGGGAATGTTTGATGTGGACAGTGTAGAGGAAGCTTTACTCTGTATCTAACCCCGAGCTGTCCCCGTCCTGGGAGTGTTTGATGGGGTCAGTGTAGAGAGAGCTTTACTCTGTATCTAACCTCCAGCTGTCCCTGTCCTGGGGAGTGTTTGATGGGGACAGTGTAGAGTGAGCTTTACTCTGTATCTAACCTCCAGCTGTCCCTGTCCTGGGAATGTTTGATGTGGACAGTGTAGAGAGAGCCTTACTCTGTATCTAACCTCCAGCTGTCCCTGTCCTGGGGAGTGTTTGATGGGGACAGTGTAGAGTGAGCTTTACTCTGTATCTAACCTCCAGCTGTCCCTGTCCTGGGGAGTGTTTGATGGGGACAGTGTAGAGTGAGCTTTACTCTGTATCTAGCCCTGTGCTGTCCTTGTCCTGGGAGTGTTTGATGGGGACAGTGTAGAGGGAGCTTTACTCTGTATCTAACCCTGTGCTGTCCCTGTCCTGGGAATGTTTGATGTGGACAGTGTAGAGGGAGCTTTACTCTGTTTCTAACCCTGTGCTGTCCCTGTCCTGGGAGTGTTTGATGGGGGACAGTGTAGAGGGAGCTTTACTCTGTATCTAACCCCATGCTGTCCTTCTCCTGGGGAGTGTTTGATGGGGACAGTGTAGAGGGAGCTTTACTCTGTATCTAACCCCATGCTGTCCTTGTCCTGGGGAGTGTTTGATGGGGACAGTGTAGAGGTAGCTTTACTCTGTATCTAACCTCCAGCTGTCCCTGTCCTGGGGAGTGTTTGATGGGGACAGTGTAGAGGAAGCTTTACTCTGTATCTAACCCCGTGCTGTCCCTGTCCTGGGAGTGTTTGATGGGGATAGTGTAGATGGATCTTTACTCTGTATCTAACCCCGTACTGTCCCTGTCCTGGGAGTGTTTGATGGGGGACAGTGTAGAGGGAGCTTTACTCTGTATCTAACCCCGTACTGTCTCTGTCCTGGGAGTGTTTGATGGGGGACAGTGTAGATGGAGCTTTACTCTGTATCTAACCCCGTACTGTCCCTGTCCTGGGAGTGTTTGATGGGGACAGTGTAGAGGGAGCTTTACTCTGTATCTAACCCTGTGCTGTCCCTGTCCTGGGAATGTTTGATGTGGACAGTGTAGAGGGAGCTTTACACTGTATCTAACCCTGTGCTGTCCCTGTCCTGGGAGTGTTTCATGGGGACAGTGTAGAGGGAGATTTACTCTGTATCTAACCCCGAGCTGTCCCTGTCCTGGGAGTGTTTGATCGGGTCATTGTAGAGAGAGCTTTACTCTGTATCTAACCCCGTGCTGTCCCTGTCCTGGGAGTGTTTGATGGGGGACAGTGTAGAGGGAGCTTTACTCTGTATCTAACCCCGTACTGTCTCTGTCCTGGGAGTGTTTGATGGGGGACAGTGTAGATGGAGCTTTACTCTGTATCTAACCCCGTACTGTCCCTGTCCTGGGAGTGTTTGATGGGGACAGTGTAGAGGGAGATTTACTCTGTATCTAACCCCGTGCTGTCCTTGTCCTGGGAGCGTTTGATGGGGACAGTGTAGAGAGAGTTTGACTCTGTATCTAAACCCATCTGTCCCTGTCCTGGGAGTGTTTGATGGGGGACAGTGTAGAGGGGGCTTTACTCAGTATCTAACCCCGAGCTGTCCCTGTCCTGGGAGTGTTTGATGGTGTCATTGTAGAGAGAGCTTTACTCTGGATCTAACCCCGTGCTGTCCCTGTCCTGGGAGTGTTTGATGGGGACAGTGTAGAGGGAGTTTGACTCTGTATCTAAACCCATCTGTCCCTGTCCTGGAAGTGTTTGCTGGGGGCAGTGGAGAGGGAGCTTTACTCTGTATCTAACACTGCGCTGTCCCAGACCTCGGAGTGTTTGATGGGGGACAGTGTAGAGGGAGCTTTACTCTGTATCTAACACTGCGCTGTCCCAGACCTCGGAGTGTTTGATGGGGACTGCGTAGAGTCAGCTTTACTCTGTATCTAACCCCGTGCTGTCCCTGTCCTGGGAGTGTTTGATGGGGTCAGTGTAGAGGGAGCTATACTCTGTATCTAACTTTGTGCTCTCTCTGTCCTGGGAGTGTTTGATGGGGGATAGTGTAGATGGAGCTTTACTCTGTATCTAACCCCGTACTGTCCCTGTCCTGGGAGTGTTTGATGGGGGACAGTGTAGATGGAGCTTTACTCTGTATCTAACCCCGCACTGTCCCTGTCCTGGGAGTGTTTGATGGGGGACAGTGTAGATGGAGCTTTACTCTGTATCTAACCCCGTGCTGTCCCTGTCCTGGGAGTGTTTGATGGGGGACAGTGTAGATGGAGCTTTACTCTGTATCTAACCCCGTACTGTCCCTGTCCTGGGAGTGTTTGATGGGGGACAGTGTAGAGGGAGCTTTACTTTGTATCTAACCCTGTGCTGCCCCTGTCCTGGGAGTGTTTGATGGGGACAGTGTAGAGGGAGCTTTACTCTGCCTCTCACCTCAAGCTATCTCTGTCCTGGGTGTGTTTGATGGGGACAGTGTAGAGGAAGCTTTACTTTGTATCTAACCCTGTGCTGCCCCTGTCCTGGGAGTGTTTGATGGGGGACAGTGTAGAAGGAGCTTTACTCTGTATTAACCCCATGCTGTCCTTGTCCTGGGGAGTGTTTGATGGGGACAGTGTAGAGGGAGCTTTACTCTGTATCTAACCTCCAGCTGTCCCTGTCCTGGGGAGTGTTTGATGGGGACAGTGTAGAGGGAGCTTTACTCTGTATCTAACCCTGTGCTGTCCCTTTCCTGGGAATGTTTGATGTGGACAGTGTAGAGGGAGCTTTACTCTGTATCTAACCCTGTGCTGTCCCTGTCCTGGGAGTGTTTGATGGGGGACAGTGTAGAGGGAGCTTTACTCTGTATCTAACCCCATGCTGTCCTTGTCCTGGGGAGTGTTTGATGGGGACAGTGTAGAGGGAGCTTTACTCTGTATCTAACCCCATGCTGTCCTTGTCCTGGGGAGTGTTTGATGGGGACAGTGTAGAGGGAGCTTTACTCTGTATCTAACCTCCAGCTGTCCCTGTCCTGGGGAGTGTTTGATGGGGACAGTGTAGAGGAAGCTTTACTCTGTATCTAACCCTGTGCTGTCCCTGTCCTGGGAATGTTTGATGTGGACAGTGTAGAGGAAGCTTTACTCTGTATCTAACCCCGTACTGTCTCTGTCCTGGGAGTGTTTGATGGGGGACAGTGTAGAAGGAGCTTTACTCTGTATCTAACCTCCAGCTGTCCCTGTCCTGGGAAGTGTTTGATGGGGACAGTGTAGAGGGAGCTTTACTCTATATCTAACCCCGTACTGTCTCTGTCCTGGGAGTGTTTGATGGGGGACAGTGTAGATGGAGCTTTACTCTGTATCTAACCCCGTACTGTCCCTGTCCTGGGAGTGTTTGATGGGGACAGTGTAGAGGGAGCTTTACTCTGTATCTAACCCTGTGCTGTCCCTGTCCTGGGAATGTTTGATGTGGACAGTGTAGAGGGAGCTTTACACTGTTTCTAACCTGTGCTGTCCTTGTCCTGGGAGTGTTTGATGGGGGACAGTGTAGAGGGAGCTTTACTCAGTATCTAACACTGTGCTGTCCCCGTCCTGGGAGTGTTTGATGGGGGACAGTGTAGAGGGAGCTTTACTCTGTATCTAACCCTGTGCTGTCCCTGTCCTGGGAGTGTTTGATGGGGGACAGTGTAGAGGAAGCTTTACTCTGTATCTAACCCCGTGCTGTCCCTGTCCTGGGAGTGTTTGATGGGGGACAGTGTAGAGGGAGCTTTACTCTGTATCTAACCCCGTGCTGTCCCTGTCCTGGGAGTGTTTGATGGGGGACAGTGTAGAGGGAGCTTTACTCTGTATCTAACCCCGTGCTGTCCCTGTCCTGGGAGTGTTTGATGGGGGACAGTGTAGAGGGAGCTTTACTCTGTATCTAACCTCGTGCTGTCCCTGTCCTGGGAATGTTTCATGGGGACAGTGTAGAGAGAGCTTTACTCTGTATCTAACCCCGTGCTGTCCCTGTCCTGGGAGTGTTTGATGGGGGACAGTGTAGAGGGAGCTTTACTCTGTATCTAACCCTGTGCTGTCCCTGTCCTGGGAGTGTTTGATGGGGGACTGCGTAGAGTCAGCTTTACTCTGTATCTAACCCCGTGCTGTCCCTGTCCTGGGAGTGTTTGATGGGGGACAGTGTAGAGGGAGCTTTACTTTGTATCTAACCCTGTGCTGCCCCTGTCCTGGGAGTGTTTGATGGGGGACAGTGTAGAGGGAGCTTTACTCTGCCTCTCACCTCAAGCTATCTCTGTCCTGGGTGTGTTTGATGGGGACAGTGTAGAGGAAGCTTTACTTTGTATCTAACCCTGTGCTGCCCCTGTCCTGGGAGTGTTTGATGGGGAACAGTGTAGAGGGAGCTTTACTCTGTATCTAACCCCGTGCTGTCCCTGTCCTGGGAGTGTTTGATGGGGACAGTGTCGAGGAAGCTTTACTCTGTATCTAACCCCGAGCTGTCCCCGTCCTGGGAGTGTTTGATGGGGAACAGTTTAGAGGGAGCTTTACTCTGTATCTAACCTCGTACTGTCCCTGTCCTGGGAGTGCTTGATGTGGACAGTGTAGAGGAAGCTTTACTCTGTATCTAACCCCGAGCTGTCCCCGTCCTGGGAGTGTTTGATGGGGTCAGTATAGCGAAAGCTTTACTCAGTATCTAACACTGTGCTGTCCCTGTCCTGGGAGTGTTTGATGGAGGCAGTGTAGAGGGAGCCTTACTCTGTATCTGACCCTGTGCTGTCCCTGTCCTGGGAATGTTTGACGGGGACAGTGTAGAGGGAGCTTTACTCTGTATCTTACCCCAAGCGGTCCCTGTCCCGGGAGTGTTTGATGGGGGACAATGTAGAGGAAGCTTTACTCTGTAGCTAACCCCAAGCGGTCCCTGACCTGGGAGTGTTTGATGGGGAACAATGTAGAAGGAGCTTTACTCTGTATCTAACCCTGTGCTGTCCCTGTCCTGGGAGTGTTTGATGGGGGACAGTGTAGAGAGAGCTTTACTCTGTATCTAACCTCATGCTGTCCCTGTCCTGGGAGTGCTTGATGGGGACAGTGTAGAGGGAGCTTTACTCTGTACCTAAGCCTGTGCTGTCCCTGTCCTGGGAATGTTTGATGTGGACAGTGTAGAGGAAGCTTTACTCTGTTTCTAACCCTGTGCTGTCCCTGTCTTGGGAGTGTTTGATGGGGGACAGTGTAGAAGGAGCTTTACTCTGTATTAACCCCATGCTGTCCTTGTCCTGGGGAGTGTTTGATGGGGACAGTGTAGAGGGAGCTTTACTCTGTATCTAACCTCCAGCTGTCCCTGTCCTGGGGAGTGTTTGATGGGGACAGTGTAGAGGGAGCTTTACTCTGTATCTAACCCTGTGCTGTCCCTTTCCTGGGAATGTTTGATGTGGACAGTGTAGAGGGAGCTTTACTCTGTATCTAACCCTGTGCTGTCCCTGTCCTGGGAGTGTTTGATGGGGGACAGTGTAGAGGGAGCTTTACTCTGTATCTAACCCCATGCTGTCCTTGTCCTGGGGAGTGTTTGATGGGGACAGTGTAGAGGGAGCTTTACTCTGTATCTAACCCCATGCTGTCCTTGTCCTGGGGAGTGTTTGATGGGGACAGTGTAGAGGGAGCTTTACTCTGTATCTAACCTCCAGCTGTCCCTGTCCTGGGGAGTGTTTGATGGGGACAGTGTAGAGGAAGCTTTACTCTGTATCTAACCCTGTGCTGTCCCTGTCCTGGGAATGTTTGATGTGGACAGTGTAGAGGAAGCTTTACTCTGTATCTAACCCCGTACTGTCTCTGTCCTGGGAGTGTTTGATGGGGGACAGTGTAGAAGGAGCTTTACTCTGTATCTAACCTCCAGCTGTCCCTGTCCTGGGAAGTGTTTGATGGGGACAGTGTAGAGGGAGCTTTACTCTGTATCTAACCCTGTGCTGTCCCTGTCCTGGGAATGTTTGATGTGGACAGTGTAGAGGAAGCTTTACTCTGTATCTAACCCCGTGCTGTCCCTGTCCTGGGAATGTTTGATGTGGACAGTGTAGAGGAAGCTTTACTCTGTATCTAACCCCGTGCTGTCCCTGTCCTGGGAGTGTTTGATGGGGGACAGTGTAGATGGAGCTTTACTCTGTATCTAACCCCGTGCTGTCCCTGTCCTGGGAGTGTTTGATGGGGGACAGTGTAGATGGAGCTTTACTCTGTATCTAACCCCGTGCTGTCCCTGTCCTGGGAGTGTTTGATGGGGGACAGTGTAGATGGAGCTTTACTCTGTATCTAACCCCGTGCTGTCCCTGTCCTGGGAGTGTTTGATAGTGTGGGGGAACAGTGCAGTGGGAGGGATTCTGTGCTGTTGTGTTATGTTTTTGCCTGGTACCTGTCGAGTGACTGCTGTAACCTGAACAGTTCCAGTTTTTGCTGCTGGGATAAGTGTGAGAGCAGCTCCATTGTATCCCGCGTGGCATTACCATATAAATTAATTGGATGTGAAATGGAATTGTTTGGACTGTGGTCCCATCCATATTAATCTGAAGCAGTGAGGGGAATTATAAACAGGCACTGAGGCTTCATCAAACTGAGACACTGAGACCCTCCTCCACAGGGGGGAGATGAGCTGTTCCACTATTTACTGACTGCATTTCCAACCTCCACTTGGGACAGAGAGAGGCAAATTCCCAGGGAATCAGACTGGAGATTGTTTGGGAATGTGCCTTTGGTTGCTGTCCCTCATGAATAGTGAAGACATTACTGAGTACGGAGCTACATTAACACAGTTCATTCACTTATTAATTCCACCTCCATTACATTCCTTATATTTCATCTCATTTTAATAAAAGCAGGACAAATCCAACCCAGCCCATTCCTACCCCATCAGTCTCCTCTCGATCCTCAGTAACGTGATGGACGGTGTTAGTAACAGAGCTATCAAGCAGCACCTGCTCAGCAATAACCTGCTCAGTGACGCCCAGTTTGGGGTCCCCCAGGGTCACTCAGCTCCTGACCTCATTCCAGCCTTGGGTCAAACATGGACAAAAGAGCTGGATTCCAGAGGGGAGGGGAGAGGGACAGCCCTTGGTATCAAGGCTGTATTCGACCGAGTGTGGCATCAAGGGGCCCTAGATAAAAACTGGCATTAACGGGTATGGGGCAAACTCTCCGCTGGTTGGAGTCAGACCTGACACAGAGGAAGGTGGAATGTAGAAGATCTCTGAGAGGGAAAGAGATTATTCAGCCCTCGTGTCCTTTTTGATTTGCTGACAGAATGTGGGCATCACTGGTTATCCCGAGATGCCCAGAGGGTATTTCAGAGTCCACAGCAATCCGTATATGACATGGATGTCTGAACGGAGACCTATCTCTGTACGTAGATAGTTGTCTGATGTGTCTGTATATATGTGGCTTATCACACTTTACTGATGATCGAGAGGAGACTGATGGGATAGTAATTGGCCGGGTTGGATTTGTCCTGCTTTTTGTGTACAGGACATAACTGTACCCAAACTGGGCAGTTTTCCACATTGTCGGGCAGATGCCAGTGATGTAACTGGACTGGAACAGCTTGGCTCGGGGAGCATTGATTTCTGGAGCACACGTCTTCAGTATTATGGCTGAAGGTTGTCAGGACCTTTTTAGTGTCCAGTACCTCCAACGGATATCACATGGAATGTGTGGAATTGGCTGAAGGTTGGTCTCTGTGATGCTGGGGACCGCTGGAGGAGGCTGAGATGGATCTTGCACTCGGCATTTCTGGGTGAAGATTGATGTGAAAACTTCAGCCTTACCTTTTGCCCTGATGTGCTGGGCTCCTCCATCATTGAGGGTGGGGATACTTGTGGAGCCTCCTCCTCCACTGAGTTGTTTAATTGTCCACCACCATTCACCACTGGATGAGGCAGGACTGTGGAGCTTAGATTTGACCCATTGGTTGTGGGATTACTTGGTTCTGCCTCACATTTGCTGCTTATGCTGTTTAGTGGCTTCACCAACCTGACACCACATCTTCAGGTCTGCCCGGTGCTGCTCCTGGAATGCCCTCCTGCCCTCTCCACTGAACCAGGGTTGATCCCCTGGCTTGATGGTAATGACTGAGTGGGGGATACGCTGAGCCGTGAGGTTACAGATTGTGCTGGAGTGCGGTTCTGCTGCTGTAGATGGCCCACAGTGCCTCAGGGATGCCCAGCCTTGAGTTACTGGATCTGTTTGAAGTCTGTCCCATTTAGCATGGTGACAGTGCCACACAGCAAGGTGGGGGATATTCTCAATGTGAAGGTGGGACTTTGTCTCCACAAGGACTGTGCGGTGGTCACTCTGACCGATACTGTCTTGGACAGACACATCTGCAGCTGGCAGTTTGGTGAGGATGTGATCAGGTATGTTTTCCCCTCTTGTTGGCTCCCTCACCACCTGCCCCAGACCCTCTTGTTGGCTCCCTCACCACCTACCCCAGACCCAATCTAGCAGCTACATCCTTTAGGACCCGACCAGCTCGATCAGTGATACTGCTACGGAGCCACACTTGGTGGTGGGCATTGCAATCCCCCACCCAGAGGGCATTCTGTGTCCTCCCCACCCTCAGTGCTTCCTCTAAGTATTGTTTAAAATGGTGGAGTACTGATTCATCAGCCGAGGGAGGATGGTCTGTGGTAATCAGCGGGAAGTTTCCTTACCCATGTTTAACCTGAAGCCATGAGACTTCAGGGGGTCCGGAGTCAACACTGGGGGCTCCCAGGGTAACTCCCTCCTGACTGTATCCCACTGTGCCACCCCCTCTCTGCAGGGTCTGTCCTGCCTGTGGGACGGGACATACCCAGGGACGGTGATGGTGGGGTCTGGGACACTGTCTGTAGGGTGGGACTCTGTGAGTGTGACTGTGTCAGGCTGGTGCCTGGTGAGTCTGTGAGACAGCTCTCCCAATGTTGGCACCAGCCTCCAGGAGGACCCTGCAGGACCGAGAGGGCTGTATCTGCTGTTGTCTTTTCCTATGTCGTTTCTGTGGAATTCTCTGTCACTGAGAGCATTCCAGGCCAATACCCGGAGTGGTTTTGAGAAGGCGTTTGATACAGTTTTCAGGATTAAAGGGTATGGGGAGAAAGTTGAACAGGGCACTGGGCTCGATGATCAGCCATGATTGTGCTGAATGGTGGAGCAGGCTTGAAGGGCTGAATGGCCTCCTGCTGTTCTTATTCTCTGTTTCTCTCTGTGTCAATGGCTCAATGTTAGACTTGCTCAGGCAGGACTCCCTGCCTCTAGCCAGCGTGAGAGCAGTGGAAGGAGGTGGAGCTAGTCTAACATGAACATTAACCCAGTCCGAACCTTCTGCAACAGAATCGGGGGGTGGTGGTGGGGGGGGCGGGGATGGGGGGGGGTGGGGGGGATGCAGGAAGGAAGCTCTGTCGGTCGGGCAGTGAGAGGTGGAGTCTGATTCAACCACGGTTTTCAAAGGAATTTGGTCAGTATCTAACGAAAAACATTGTGACAATGGTGTTGGAGGGAGGCAGGGTGGCAGGCGTGAAAAGCTATGTTACTCTTGGAGACAGCTGTCAGGGATGCGATGGGCTGAATGGCCTCTTTCTGTGGAGGCATTGTTCAATGGTGATCACAGTGACTGACCTTTCCTTGTCATCCACGGCGTTTATAAACTGAACTCCAGTTGCAGTGGGAGTTCTTCCTCATGGGGATTCGATTTCAGGTTGTCCCAGGGATGGGTTTGTCAGTCAGGGGTCAGGACACGGAACCTGGAAGGATTGTAAACTGTGAGGGGGGGGCAGTGTGGAACTCCCAAAGGGCACTGACAAGTCGGTGGAGGGGGTGGATGGGTGGCAGATGAGGGTCAATGCAGAGAAGTGTGAGGTGATGCTCTTTGGTTGGAAGAACACTGAAAGACAATATAAAAAAGGGGGTACAATTCTAAAGGGGGGGGCAGGGGGAGCTGGGTGTGTTTGTGCACAGATCATTGAAGGGGGCAGGACAGATGGAGAGAGCAGGGAATAAAGCACACAGTGTCCTCAGCTTTATTAATAGGGGCAGAGAGTACAAGAGCGAGGAGGTGATGGGGAACTTGGACAAGACCCTGTTTGACCCTGTATGAGTTAAAGTGATGCACACATGTTGTGGGGTGGGGATTGTGATGAGGAATTGCTCTGCTGTCCACTCGATCTCTCTCTCTGTGTTCCCCCCTGACCGTGCTGTCTGTCCCCTCAGTCTCTCCCTGTGTCCCCCCTGACCGTGCTGTCTGTCCACTCGGTCTCTCCCTGTGTTCCCCCCTGACCGTGCTGTCTGTCCCCTCGGTCTCTCTCTCTGTGTCCCCCCTGACCGTGCTGTCTGTCCACTCGGTCTCTCTCTCAGTGTCCCCCCTGACCGTGCTGTCTGTCCCCTCGGTCTCTCCCTGTGTCCCCCCTGACCGTGCTGTCTGTCCCCTCGGTCTCTCTCTGTGTTCCCCCCTGACCGTGCTGTCTGTCCACTCGGTCTCTCTCTATGTCCCCCCCTGACCGTGCTGTCTGTCCACTCGGTCTCTCTCTGTGTTCCCCCTGACCGTGCTGTCTGTCCACTCGGTCTCTCTCTGTGTCCCCCCTGACCGTGCTGTCTGTCACCTCGGTCTCTCTCTCTGTGTCCCCCCTGACCGTGCTGTCTGTCCACTCGGTCTCTCTCTGTGTTCCCCCTGACCGTGCTGTCTGTCCACTCGGTCTCTCTCTGTGTTCCCCCTGACCGTGCTGTCTGTCCCCTCGGTCTCTCTCTCTGTGTCCCCCCTGACCGTGCTGTCTGTCCACTCGGTCTCTCTCTGTGTCCCCCCTGACCGTGCTGTCTGTCACCTCGGTCTCTCTCTCTGTGTTCCCCCCTGACCGTGCTTCTGTCCCCTCGGTCTCTCTCTCTGTGTTCCCCCCTGACCGTGCTGTCTGTCCCCTCGGTCTCTCTCTGTGTCCCCCCCTGACCGTGCTGTCTGTCCCCTCGGTCTCTCTCTCTGTGTTCCCCCCTGACCGTGCTGTCTGTCCCCTCGGTCCCTCTCTGTGTTCCCCCTGACCGTGCTGTCTGTCCACTCGGTCTCTCTCAGTGTCCCCCCTGACCGTGCTGTCTGTCCCCTCGGTCTCTCCCTGTGTTCCCCCCTGACCGTGCTGTCTGTCCCCTCGGTCTCTCTCTCTGTGTTCCCCCCTGACCGTGCTGTCTGTCCCCTCGGTCTCTCTCTCTGTGTTCCCCCCTGACCGTGCTGTCTGTCCCCTCGGTCTCTCTCTGTGTCCCCCCCTGACCGTGCTGTCTGTCCCCTCGGTCTCTCTCTCTGTGTTCCCCCCTGACCGTGCTGTCTGTCCCCTCGGTCCCTCTCTGTGTCCCCCCTGACCGTGCTGTCTGTCCCCTCGGTCTCTCTCTGTGTTCCCCCCTGACCGTGCTGTCTGTCCCCTCGGTCCCTCTCTGTGTCCCCCCCTGACCGTGCTGTCTGTCCACTCGGTCTCTCTCAGTGTCCCCCCTGACCGTGCTGTCTGTCCCCTCGGTCTCTCTCTCAGTGTCCCCCCTGACCGTGCTGTCTGTCCCCTCGGTCTCTCCCTGTGTTCCCCCCTGACCGTGCTGTCTGTCCACTCGGTCTCTCTCTGTGTTCCCCCCTGACCGTGCTGTCTGTCCACTCGGTCTCTCTCTGTTTTCCCCCTGACCGTGCTGTCTGTCCCCTCGGTCTCTCTCAGTGTCCCCCCTGACCGTGCTGTCTGTCCCCTCGGTCTCTCTCAGTGTCCCCCCTGACCGTGCTGTCTGTCCCCTCGGTCACTCCCTGTGTCCCCCCTGACCGTGCTGTCTGTCCCCTCGGTCTCTCTCTGTGTTCCCCCTGACCGTGCTGTCTGTCCCCTCGGTCTCTCTCTGTGTTCCCCCCGACCGTGCTGTCTGTCCCCTCGGTCTCTCTCTCTGTGTTCCCCCTGACCGTGCTGTCTGTCCCCTCGGTCTCTCTCTCAGTGTCCCCCCCGACCGTGCTGTCTGTCCACTCGGTCTCTCCCTGTGTCCCCCCTGACCGTGCTGTCTGTCCCCTCGGTCTCTCCCTATGTCCCCCCCTGACCGTGCTGTCTGTCCCCTCGGTCTCTCTCTGTGTTCCCCCTGACCGTGCTGTCTGTCCACTCGGTCTCTCTCTCTGTGTTCCCCCCTGACCGTGCTGTCTGTCCACTCGGTCTCTCTCTGTGTTCCCCCCTGACCGTGCTGTCTGTCCACTCGGTCTCTCCCTGTGTCCCCCCTGACCGTGCTGTCTGTCCACTCGGTCTCTCTCTGTGTCCCCCCTGACCGTGCTGTCTGTCCCCTCGGTCTCTCTCTGTGTTCCCCCTGACCGTGCTGTCTGTCCCCTCGGTCTCTCCCTGTGTTCCCCCTGACCGTGCTGTCTGTCCCCTCGGTCTCTCTCTCAGTGTCCCCCCTGACCGTGCTGTCTGTCCACTCGGTCTCTCTCAGTGTCCCCCCTGACCGTGCTGTCTGTCCCCTCGGTCACTCCCTGTGTTCCCCCTGACCGTGCTGTCTGTCCCCTCGGTCTCTCTCTGTGTTCCCCCTGACCGTGCTGTCTGTCCACTCGGTCTCTCTCTCTGTGTTCCCCCCTGACCGTGCTGTCTGTTCCCTCGGTCTCTCTCTCTGTGTTCCCCCCTGACCGTGCTGTCTGTCCCCTCGGTCTCTCTCTCTGTGTCCCCCCTGACCGTGCTGTCTGTCCCCTCGGTCTCTCCCTGTGTTCCCCCTGACCGTGCTGTCTGTCCCCTCGGTCTCTCTCTGTGTCCCCCCTGACCGTGCTGTCTGTCCCCTCGGTCTCTCTCTGTGTTCCCCCTGACCGTGCTGTCTGTCCACTCGGTCTCTCTCTCTGTGTTCCCCCCTGACCGTGCTGTCTGTTCCCTCGGTCTCTCTCTCTGTGTTCCCCCCTGACCGTGCTGTCTGTTCCCTCGGTCTCTCTCTCAGTGTCCCCCCTGACCGTGCTGTCTGTCCCCTCGGTCTCTCCCTGTGTTCCCCCTGACCGTGCTGTCTGTCCCCTCGGTCTCTCTCTGTGTCCCCCCTGACCGTGCTGTCTGTCCCCTCGGTCTCTCTCTGTGTTCCCCCCTGACCGTGCTGTCTGTCCCCTCAGTCTCTCTCTGTGTTCCCCCCTGACCGTGCTGTCTGTCCCCTCGGTCACTCCCTGTGTTCCCCCCTGACCGTGCTGTCTGTCCACTCGGTCTCTCTCTCTGTGTTCCCCCCTGACCGTGCTGTCTGTCCCCTCGGTCACTCCCTGTGTTCCCCCCTGACCGTGCTGTCTGTCCCCTCGGTCTCTCCCTGTGTTCCCCCGACCGTGCTGTCTGTCCCCTCGGTCTCTCTCTCAGTGTCCCCCCTGACCGTGCTGTCTGTCCCCTCGGTCTCTCTCTGTGTCCCCCCTGACCGTGCTGTCTGTCCACTCGGTCTCTCTCTCTGTGTTCCCCCCTGACCGTGCTGTCTGTCCCCTCGGTCTCTCTCTGTGTTCCCCCCTGACCGTGCCGTCTGTCCCCTCCGTCTCTCTCAGTGTCCCCCCTGACCGTGCTGTCTGTCCCCTCGGTCTCTCTCTGTGTCCCCCCTGACCGTGCTGTCTGTTCCCTCGGTCTCTCTCTCTGTTCCCCCTGACCGTGCTGTCTGTCCCCTCGGTCTCTCCCTGTGTTCCCCCTGACCGTGCTGTCTGTCCCCTCGGTCTCTCTCTGTGTCCCCCCTGACCGTGCTGTCTGTCCCCTCGGTCTCTCTCTGTGTTCCCCCCTGACCGTGCTGTCTGTCCCCTCGGTCACTCCCTGTGTTCCCCCCTGACCGTGCTGTCTGTCCACTCGGTCTCTCTCTCTGTGTTCCCCCCTGACCGTGCTGTCTGTCCCCTCGGTCACTCCCTGTGTTCCCCCCTGACCGTGCTGTCTGTCCCCTCGGTCTCTCTCTGTGTCCCCCCCTGACCGTGCTGTCTGTCCACTCGGTCTCTCCCTGTGTTCCCCCTGACCGTGCTGTCTGTCCCCTCGGTCTCTCTCTCAGTGTCCCCCCTGACCGTGCTGTCTGTCCCCTCGGTCTCTCTCTGTGTTCCCCCCTGACCGTGCTGTCTGTCCACTCGGTCTCTCTCTCTGTGTTCCCCCCTGACCGTGCTGTCTGTCCCCTCGGTCTCTCTCTGTGTTCCCCCCTGACCGTGCCGTCTGTCCCCTCCGTCTCTCTCTGTGTTCCCCCCTGACCGTGCTGTCTGTCCCCTCGGTCTCTCTCTGTGTCCCCCCCTGACCGTGCTGTCCTGCTGTTCTGATTGCTGTGTGTTTATTCGGTGCAGGTTCCCACGACTCGTTCAGCTTCTACATTGATGAATCGTCCCCGGTGGGTCCGGAGCAGACCGACACGGTGCAGAACTTTGTCTCTGTCTTCGGGGCAGTGGCTAAGAAGCTGATGAGGCGATGGCTCGCGACCCAGAGCATGAATTTCAGGAACCAGCTCCAGGCTGGCATTCGCTACTTTGACCTGCGGATCTCCACCAAGCCCAGGGACCCAGACAACCAGCTCTACTTTGCTCATGGGTTATTCAGTGCCACAGTGAGGGAGGGTCTGGAACAGATCAACGCCTTCCTGCTGGAGCAGCCACGGGAAGCTGTCATTCTTGATTTCAACCACTTCTACGGGATGCAGAAATGCCACCACGAGACGCTGATCGGGATGCTGAGGGAATGCTTCCAGGAGCGGCTCTCTCCCGTTATCTTTGCCCAGGAGGTCAGCCTTCAGTATCTCTGGGAGAAGGGATACCAGGTCCTGGTGTTCTACCACAACCCAGTGGCTCTGGAGGTCACCTTTCTGTGGCCTGGTCAGATGATGCCGTCCCCCTCCCCGAACACCACTGACCCCGAGAAACTGATTCAGTTCGTTCAGGCCTCCATCGCTGACCGCCGCAGTAAGGGCACCTTCTTTGTCTCCCAGCTGGTCCTCACCCCCAAGGCCAGCACCGTGATGAAAGGGGTGGCCAGTGGCCTGAGGGAGACCATCACAGAACGGTAAGGCCACCCACCCCCTACCCCCACCCCCACACCATCCGCCATCAACACAGGAGCTCGGGGTGTGTCGGGGTGGGGGGGAGGGGTGGAGGGGAAGGTGCGGATAGACACACAGGGCGAGCACCAAGGCGGGGGAGAACCTGTGCCCATTTCCAGTGAGAGATGATGTCCAAAGGACACTTGTTGGGTCAACAGATAGAGGGAGAGGGCGAGGGGGGGGGGGGATAGAAGGAGAGGGGGATGTGGGGGGGAATGGGGGAGAGGGGGAGGAGGGGGGGATTGAGGGAGAGGGGGAGGAGGGGGGGGAATGGGGGAGAGGGGGAGGAGGGGGGGATTGAGGGAGAGGGGGAGGAGGGGGGGGAATGGGGGAGAGGGGGAGGAGGGGGGGATTGAGGGAGAGGGGGAGGAGGGGGGAGATTGAGGGACACGGGGGAGGAGGGGGGATTGGGGGACAGGGGGAGGAGGGGGGGATAGAGGGAGAGGGGGAGGGGGGGGAATGGGGGAGAGGGGGAGGAGGGGGGATTGAGGGAGAGGGGGAGGAGGGGGGATTGGGGGACAGGGGGAGGAGGGGGGGATAGAGGGAGAGGGGGAGGAGGGGGGGGGATAGAGGGAGAGGGGGAGGAGGGGGGGATAGAGGGACAGGGGGAGGAGGGGGGGGAATTGGGGGAGAGGGGGAGAAATGGGGGGGATAGAGGGAGAAGGGGAGGAGGGGGGGATTGGGGGACAGGGGGAGGAGGGGGGGGAATGGGGGACACGAGGGAGGAGGGGGGGGATTGGGGGAGAGGGGGAGGAGGGGGGGGATTGAGGGACAGGGGGAGAAGGGGGAATTGGGGGACACGGGGGAGGAGGGGGGGGATTGGGGGACAGGGGGAGGAGGGGGGATTGAGGGACACGGGGTGAAGGGGGGGATTGAGGGACACAGGGAGAAGGGGGGGATTGAGGGAGAGGGGGAGAAGGGGGGGATTGAGGGACACGGGGAGGAGGGGGGATTGAGGGACACGGGGAGGAGGGGGGGATTGAGGGACACAGGGAGAAGGGGTGATTGAGGGAGAGGGGGAGAAGGGGAGGATTGAGGGATGGGGGAGAAGGGGGGGATTGAGGGACACAGGGAGAAGGGGGGGATTGAGGGAGAGGGGGAGAAGGGGTAGATTGGGGGACAGAGGGAGAAGGGGGGTATTGAGGGAGAGGGGGAGAAGGGGGGGATTGAGGGACACGGGGAGGAGGGGGGATTGAGGGACACGGGGTGAAGGGGGGGATTGAGGGACACAGGGAGAAGGGGTAGATTGGGGGACAGAGGGAGAAGGGGGGTATTGAGGGACAGGGGGAGAAGGGGAGGATTGAGGGATGGGAGAGAAGGGGAGGATTGAGGGACGGGGGAGAAGGGGAGGATTGAGGGACAGGGGGAGAAGGGGGTGGATTGGGGGACACAGGGAGAAGGGTTAGATTGAGGGACGGGGGAGAAGGGGAGGATTGAGGGACAGGGGGAGAAGGGGGGAGATTGAGGGACGGGGGGGGAAGGGGAGGATTGAGGGACGGGGGAGAAGGGGGGGATTGAGGGACAGGGGGAGAAGGGGGGATTGAGGGACAGGGGGAGAAGTGGAGGATTGAGGGACAGGGGGAGAAGGGAGGGGATTGAGGGACACGGGTAGAAGGGGGGTATTGTGGGACAGGGGGAGAAGGGAGGGGATTGAGGGACAGGGGGAGAAGGGGGATTGAGGAACGGGGGGAGAAAGGGGGGGTATTGAGGGACATGGGGAGAAGGAGGGGATTGGGGGAGAAGGGGGGGGAATTGAAGGGCAGGTGGAGAAAGAGGGGATTGAAGGACAGAGGGAGAAGGGGGGATTTAGGGAGGGGGAGAAGGGGGGTATTGAGGGGCAGAGGGAGAAGGGGGAAATTGATGGACATGAGAGAAAAGGGGGATTGAGAGACATGGGGGGAGAAGGGGGGGGATTGAGGGACAGGGAGAGAACGGGGGGATTGAGGGACAGGGAGAGAAGGGGGGGATTTAGGGACGGGGAGAAGGGGGGGATTGAGGGGCAGAGGGAGAAGGGGGGGATTGATGGACACGGGGAGAAAAGGGGGATTGAGAGACACGGGGGAGAAGGAGGGTATTGAGAGATGGGGGAGAAAGGGGGTATTGAGGGACAGCGGGAGAAGGGGGGTATTGAGGGACAGGGGGAGAAAGGGGGTATTAAGGGGCAGATTGAGGGACAGGGGAGAAGGGGCGATTGAGAGATGGGGGAGAAGGGGGGGATTAAGGGATGAGGGAGAAGGGGGGATTGAGGGATGGGGGATAAGGGGGGATTGAGGGATGGAGGAGAAGGGGGGATTGAGGGACATGGGAGAAGGGGGGATTGAGGGACAGGGGAGAAGGGGGGTTTGAGAGATAGGGGGAGATGGGGATTGAGGGACAGGGGGAGATGGGGGTTTGAGGGACGGGGAGAAGAGGGGATTGAGGCACATGGGAGACGGGGGGGATTAAGGGACGGGGAGAAGGGGGGGATTGAGGGACATGGAGAAAAAGGGGGAATTGAGAGAAGGGGAGACGGGGATTGAGGGACATGGGGAGAAGGGGGTTTGAGGGACGGGGAGAAGGGAGGATTGAGGGACAGGGGGAGAAGGGGGGGATTGAGGGACACAGGGTGAAGGGGGTATTGAGGGATGGGGGAGAGGGGGGGGATTGAGGGACACAGGGTGAAGGGAGGTATTGAGGGACAGGGGGAGAAGGGAGGGTTTGAGGGACAGGGGGAGAGGGTGGAGATTGAATGATCTGGGGAGAGGGTGTGGATTGAGGGGAGATGGTAGAGACTGAGGGATTGAGGGGGGAGCAGTCATGTTTCTAACCTTCCATGAGGAAATTAAGAACAGTGAAGGCATTTCCAAATCGATTCCTGCACGCCAACCAGAGTGGGACACGGCAGTGCTAGTGTGAGAAACTCAACAGAATTCGAAGCTGGAGAAGACCATTCAACCCTTCTAGCCTGCTGGGCCATTCAGTGAGTTAATGGCCTCACCACCACATTGAGGGAGATGAGCTGGGAATGTGGGTAAAACTGGGGCAGAAGATGTAGCGTATTTGGGTTCAAAAAAAGGCATTTGATAACATATGACTTTAAGGTTGATTTCTGATGAAGGGCTGTCGCTTCTCAGATGCTGTCTGACCTGCTGTGTTTTTCCAGCACCGCACTCTTGACTCTGATCTCCAGCAGCTGCAGTTCTCACTTTCTCTGTTAAGGTTAATATATAAACTGAGAGCCCGTGGTTTTGGGGGTGATGTATTGACACGGGAGGAGAGTGGGTTCACTTACTGGAAGCAGACAGATGGGGCGTTGACACCAGTCCTGGGGAAGGGGGCACTGCTCCCATGGGATGGGCTCCATGCTGGGAATCACATAATTAGGGCTGTGTGTGGGGCCTGAGACAAAATAGTCAGGGTGGGGGAAGGAGGGGTTCAACTACATGGACAATTGCAGAATAGGTTAGAGCGGGGGGGGGGGGGGGGAATCTCAGGAGAGGTTATTAAAGTTTCCAGGACAAGTAACAGGACAGAGAGGATGGAAATTTAGAATTCAGGAGAATCCAAAGGGATTTTACAAATATGTTAAGGACAAAAGGGTAACTAGGGAGAGAATAGGGCCCCTCAAAGATCAGCAAGGTGGCCTTTGTGTGGAACCACAGAAAATGGGGGAGATACTAAATGAATATTTTGCATCAGTATTTACTGTGGAAAAGGATATGGAAGATATAGACTGTAGGGAAATAGATGGTGACATCTTGAAAAATGTCTAGATTACAGAGGAGGAAGTGCTGGATGTCTTGAAACGGGTAAAGGTGGATAAATCCCCAGGACCTGATCAGGTGTACCCGAGAACTCTGTGGGAAGCTAGAGAAGTGATTGCTGGGCCTCTTGCTGAGATATTTGTATCATCGATAGTCACAGGTGAGGTGCAGGTAGACTGGAGGTTGGCAAATGTGGTGCCACTGTTTAAGAAGGGTGGTAAGGTCAAGCCAGGGAACTATAGACCAGTGAGCCTGACCTCGGTGGTGGGCAAGTTGTTGGAGGGAATCCTGAGGGACAGGATGTACATGTATTTGGAAAGGCAAGGACTGATTCGGGATAGTCAACATGGCTTTGTGCGTGGGAAATCATGTCTCACAAACTTGATTGAGTTTTTTGAAGAAGTAACAAAGAGGATTGATAAGGGCAGAGCAGTAGATGTGATCGATATGGACTTCAGTAAGGCGTTCGACAAGGTTCCCCATGGAAGACTGGTGAGCAAGGTTAGATCTCATGGAATACAGGGAGAACTAGCCATTTGGATACAGAACTGGCTCAAAGGTAGAAGAGAGAGGGTGGTGGTGGAGGGTTGTTTTTCAGACTGGAGGCCTGTGACCAGTGGAGTGTCACAAGGATCGGTGCTGGGCCCTCTACTTTTTGTCATTTACATAAATGATTTGGATGTCAGCATAAGAGGTACAGTTAGTAAGTTTGCAGATGACACCAAAATTGGAGGTGTAGTGGACAGTGAAGAGGGTTACCTCAGATTACAACAGGATCTGGACCAGATGGGCCAATGGGCTCAGAAGTGGCAGATGGAGTTTAATTCAGATAAATGGGAGGTGCTGCATTTTAGGAAAGCAAATCTTAGCAGGACTTATACACTTAATGGTAAGGTCCTAGGGAGTGTGGCTGAACAAAGAGACCTTGGAGTGCAGGATCATAGCTCCTTGAAAGTGGAGTCGCAGGTAGATAGGATAGTGAAGAAGGTGTTTGGTATGCTTTCCTTTATTGGTCAGAGTATTGAGTACAGCACACAAACCAACAGCCACTCTCAGACAACAACTCATCAGGACGAAGGACCCAATACCCAGCATGTGCAAAACCAATGTAGTGTACAAAATCCCATGCAAGAACTGCACAAAACACTACATCAGACAAACAGGAAGACAGTTAACGATCCGCATCCATGAACACCAACTAGCCATGAAACAACATGACCAGCTATCCTTAGTAGCCACACACTCAGATGACAAGCAACATGAGTTCGACTGGGACAACACTACTATTATCGGGCAAGCCAAACAGAGAACAGCCAGGGAATTCCTAGAGGCACGGCACTCATCCACAGATTCAATCAATAAGCACATCGACCTGGACCCAATATACCGGCCACTGCAGCGGACAGCTGGAACTGACAAACCGGAAGCGGCAGATACAAATCACTATAAATGTCAGAGGAAACATCACAGAAGCGCTTCACATGAGGCTCCCAAGCACTGAGGAGGTCACCTAGACAGGGGACGAAACGTCTGCAACACAAATTCCCAGCTCGGCGAACAGAACCACAACAACATTGAATACAGGAGTTGGGAGGTCATGTTGTGGCTGTGCAGGACATTGGTCAGGCCACTGTTGGAATATTGCATGCAATTCTGGTCTCCTTCCTATTGGAAAGATGTTGTGAAACTTGAAATGGGTTCAGAAAAGATTTACAAGGATGTTGCCAGGATTGGAGGATCTGAGCTACAGGGAGATGCTGAACAGGCTGGGGGTGTTTTCCCTGGAGCGTTGGAGGCTGAGGGGTGACCTTATAGAGGTTTATAAAATCATGAGGGGCATGGATAGGATAAATAGACAAAGTCTTTTCCCTGGGGTGGGGGAGCCCAGAACTAGAGGGTACAGGTTTAGGGGGAGAGGGGAAAGATATAAAAGAGAGCTACAGGGGCAACTTTTTCACACAGAGGGTGGTACGTGTATGGAATGAGCTGCCAGAGGAAGTGGTGGAGGCTGGTACAATTATAACATTTAAGAGGCATTTGGATGGATATATGAATGGAAAGGGTTTGGAGGGATATGGGCCGGGTGTTGGCAGGTGGGACTAGATTGGGTTGGGATATCTGGTCGGCATGGACGGGTTGGACCGAAGGGTCTGTTTCCGTGCTGTATGACTCTATGACTCTAAATATCACGAATCTGATTTCAGGCACAACAGACAAGGGGACAGTTATGAAAACAGGGGCAGTCAACACAGGACTGAGGGTGTTGTATTTAAATGTACGCAGTGCATGATTCAAGGGAAATGAGATTGTAGTGCAGAATAAAATAGAGGGGTACGGTGTTATGGGTGTCACAGAGATGTGGCTGCTGGGAACTAAATAAGGATAAACATCCTATTGAAAAGATAGGCAGATGGGCAGAGGGGACAGCATTGCCATGTTAGTCAGAAATGAAATGAAATCAGTAGCTCGGAATGATACACAATCGAAAGGCCTAGAATCTGTGTGGGGAGAGTTGAGGAACCACAAAGGGAAAGGATGTTCCTGATGGGAGTGGTGTCCAGGTCTCCTCGCAGTAGTCAGGATGTGGGGAAGAAAATAATTCGGGAGATCGAAAAGACATGGAAGAAAGGCACAATAATGATCATCCTGGGGGACTTCAATATGTAGGTGGACTGGGAAAATCGAGGTGGGAGCTGATCCCAAGAAAAGGAATGAGTGAAATGTTTACGGGACAGTTCTTTAGAGCAGCTTGTGGTAGGGCTCACTAGGGAAGAGGCCATTCTGGATTTGGTGATGTGGAATGAAGCCGACTTGATCAGGGAGTTTAAGGTGAAGGAAGCCCGAGGGGGCAGTAACCAGAATATGATCGAATTCACCCTGTGGTTTGGGAGGGAGAAGCTGGAATCAGATGTGACGGTGTTAGGATTGAGTAACGGTCACTACAAAGACATGAGGGAGGAGCTGGCTGGAGTTGATTGGAAGGGGAGCCTGGCAGGGAAGATGGTGGAACAGCAACGGCTGGGGTTTCTGGGGGGATTTCGGGAGGCTCAGCAGAAACTCATCCCAAGGAAGTAGGAGTATACTAAGGGGAGGATGAGGCACCCAGGGCTGACAAGGGAAGTCAGGGGCAGTATAAAAACAAAAGAGAAAAACATATGATGTGGTGAAGATTAGTGTCAAGCTGGAGGATTGGAAAGCCTTTAAAAACCAGCAGAGGATAACTTAAAAAACAATAAGGAGGGAGAAACGTATTCAAGTGAGCTAGCTCCTGATATTGTGAAGATTATTTCAGATATAAAATAGGTAAGAGAGAGGCAAGAGTGAGCATTGCAGTGTTGGAAAATGAGGTTGGAGAGGCAGTAATGGGGAACAAAGGAATGGCAGAGGAACTGAATGGTACTGTGTGTCAGTTTTCCCAGTGAGACACACCAGCAGCACACCAGGACTCCGAGAGTGTCAGGGGGCAGAGGGGAGTGTAGTGGCCATCACTCAGGAGAAGGTGCTGGGGAAGCTGAAAGGTCTGAAGGTGGATATATCACCCGCACCAGATGGACTACACCCCAGAGTTCTGAGGGGCCTGAGGACAGTGTTGCTGAAGTTTGCCGGTGACACGAAGCCAGGTGGAGGGACAGGTCGTGTTGAGGAAGCAGGGAGGCTGCAGAAGGACTTGGACAGACTGAGAGAGTGAGCAAACAAGTGGCAGATGGAATACAGTGTGGGAGAGTGGGAGGTGATACACTTTGGGAGGAGGAATAGAGGCAGAGACTATTATCTAAACAGGAAAAGGCTTCGGAAACCTGAAACACAAAGGGGTTTGGGATTCCTCGTTCAGGATTCCCTTCAGGTTCACATGCAGGTTCAGTTGGCAGTTAGGAAGGTAAATGTAATGTTAGCTTTCATTTCAAGAGGGTTAGAATCCAAGAGCAGGGATATAGTGCTGAGACTGTGTAAGGCTGTGGTCAGACTGCATTTGGAATATTGTGAGCAGTTTTGGGTCCTGTATCTAAGGAAGGATGTGCTGACATTGGAGGGGGCCCAGGGAGGTTTTACAAGAATGACCCCAGGGATGAAGGGCTTGGCATCTGAGGAGTGGGGGAGGAATCTGGGTCTGTACTCGATGAGAAGGATGACGGGGGGATCTGATTGGAACGTCCCGAATACTGAGAGGCCTGGATAGAGTGGGCATGGAGATGATGTTTCCACTAGTAGGAGAGACTGGGACTCACGGGCACAGCCTCAGGGTGAAGAGACAACCCTTTAGAACTGGGATGAGGAGGAATTTCTTCAGTCAAATATTTCAGCCATGATTGAATTGTGGAAAAGACTGGATGGGCCGATTGGCCTAATCCTGCTCCTCGATCTTATAGTCTCAGTTTGCGGTTGACCCCAAGCTCGGTCGGAACACGAGCTGTGGAGGGGGCAGACGGGGCGTGCTAAGGGATTCTGAGGAGTTGAGGGAATATTTGATGACTGTGGAATAATGTGAGGAAACGAGTAACACCGAAAAACCGATGATTATTTAAATGGAGTTGGATTGCAGAATCCTGCAGCACAAAGGGATCTGGCTGTCCTTGTACAAGTATCAGAGAACTTTAGCACATAGTTACAGCTAGTAATTAGGAAGGCACGTGGAATGTTGTACTGCAGGGCTGTGGAATGTTGGTCTTTATCAAAAGTGCGATTGAGTAAAAAGCTAGAGAAGTCTTCCTTCCTCTGTGGGACATCGGTGGGACTGTACTCAGTACTATGTACAACTCTGGATTTCTTACTCAAGAAAGGAGTTTATAAAACCATGAGGGGCACAGATAGGATAAATAGACAAGGTCTTTTCCCCGGGTAGGGGGAGAATCCAGAACTAGAGGGCATAGGTTTAGGGTGAGAGGGGAAAGATATAAAAGAGACCAAAGGGGAAACTTTTTCACACAGAGGGTGGTACGTGTATGGAATGAGCTGCCAGAGGATGTGGTGGAGGCTGGTATAATTACAACATTTAAGAGACATTTGGATGGGGATATGAATAGGAAGGGATTGGAGGGATCTCGGCCGGGTGCTGATAAATGGGACTGGATTGGGTTGGGATATCTGCTGTCCATCTCTGTGACTCTCTGAGTGTAAGGGGTCTGCTGTCAGAGAAGGTTTACTCGGTCAATACCTGGAATGATGGAGTTTGTCTAATGAGGTGAGGTTGAGTAGGTTGACCTTTTACTCCTTGGATTTCAGAGAGGTGATCGAATCAAAACATATTACAATCCAGAGAGAGTTTTACAGAGTCGCTGCTGGGAAAATATTTCCTCTTAGGAGAAAACTTATAATTAGGACGCACAGTTTACCAACAAATAAAAGCTGAAGATGAACTGGGTTTTATTTTCTTTGAGATGAATTCTAGTCTTTTCAATTCTCTACCACATGGAGCAGAGGAGGTCAGGCCATCAAATATATTTAAGGCTGAGCTGGACCGAGTTTTGGGAGAGTTCAGGGAGATTGCAGATGAGGGTATGATCAGATCAGCTGTGATCTCATAGAGGGGCTGAATAGCCTCCTCCAGTTACCATCCCTCAGGTGGGATTGAGGGAGATGGAAAGACATTGGGTGATGGAAAAATGGGAAGGAGCTGGTGGATGAGGTCAGTGTCGAAATGAGGGAGGGATGTGAGAGTTCGCTGGATTTTGGAAAAGCTGGTTGTTGGTTAAATGCTACCGTGCGTGTTGTTTAAATGCCCCCTGTATCTATTGTTCAAATGCCCTGTGCCTGTTATTTAAATGCCCCCCCTGTGTGTTGTATAAATGCCCCCCCTGTGTGTTGTATAAATGCCCCCCCATGTGTGTTGTACAAATGCCCCCCTGTGTGTTGTATAAATGCCCCCGTGTGTGTGGTATAAATGCCCCTCGTGTGTGTGGTATAAATGCCCCCCCCTGTGTGTTGTATAAATGCCCCCCCGTGTGTTGTATAAATGCCCCCCCGTGTGTTGTATAAATGCCCCCCGTGTGTTGTATAAATGCCCCCCCCATGTGTGTTGTACAAATGCCCCCCTGTGTGTTGTATAAATGCCCCCGTGTGTGTGGTATAAATGCCCCCCGTGTGTGTGGTATAAATGCCCCCCCGTGTGTTGTATAAATGCCCCCCCGTGTGTTGTACAAATGCCCCCCTGTGTGTTGTATAAATGCCCCCCTGTGTGTTGTATAAATGCCCCCGTGTGTTGTATAAATGCCCCCCCGTGTGTTGTATAAATGCCCCCCGTGTGTTGTATAAATGCCCCCCTGTGTGTTGTATAAATGCCCCCCGTGTGTTGTATAAATGCCCCCCGTGTGTTGTATAAATGCCCCCCGTGTGTTGTATAAATGCCCCCGTGTTGTATAAATGCCCCCCCGTGTGTGTGGTATAAATGCCCCCGTGTTGTATAAATGCCCCCGTGTGTGTTGTATAAATGCCCCCATGTGTGTTGTATAAATGCCCCCTGTGTGTTGTATAAATGCCCCCGTGTTGTATAAATGCCCCCCGTGTGTGTGGTATAAATGCCCCCCCCATGTGTGTTGTATAAATGCCCCCCCTGTGTGTTGTATAAATGCCCTCCCTGTGTGTGTTGTATAAATGCCCCCCCGTGTGTTGTATAAATGCCCCCCCGTGTGTTGTATAAATGCCCCCCGTGTGTTGTATAAATGCACCCCTGTGTGTTGTATAAATGCCCCCGTGTGTTGTATAAATGCCCCCCCGTGTGTTGTATAAATGCCCCCCGTGTGTTGTATAAATGCACCCCTGTGTGTTGTATAAATGCCCCCCGTGTGTTGTATAAATGCACCCCTGTGTGTTGTATAAATGCCCCCCCGTGTGTTGTATAAATGCACCCCTGTGTGTTGTATAAATGCCCCCCCGTGTGTTGTATAAATGCCCCCCCGTGTGTTGTATAAATGCACCCCCGTGTGTTGTATAAATGCCCCCCCGTGTGTTGTATAAATGCACCCCTGTGTGTTGTATAAATGCCCCCCCGTGTGTTGTATAAATGCCCCCCCGTGTGTTGTATAAATGCACCCCGTGTGTTGTATAAATGCCCCCCCGTGTGTTGTATAAATGCCCCCCCCGTGTGTTGTATAAATGCACCCCCGTGTGTTGTATAAATGCACCCCTGTGTGTTGTATAAATGCCCCCGTGTGTTGTATAAATGCCCCCCCGTGTGTTGTATAAATGTCCCCCCCCGTGTGTTGTATAAATGCACCCCTGTGTGTTGTATAAATGCCCCCCCGTGTGTTGTATAAATGCCCCCCTGTGTGTTGTATAAATGCCCCCGTGTGTTGTATAAATAGCCCTGTGTGTTGTATAAATGCCCCATGTGTTGTACAAATGCCCCCATGTGTGTTGTACAAATGCCCCCATGTGTGTTGTATAAATGCCCCCTGTGTGTTGTATAAATGCCCCAGTGTGTTGTATAAATGCCCCTCTGTGTGTTGTACAAATGCCCCCATGTGTGTTGTATAAATGCCCCCTGTGTGTTGTATAAATGCCCCAGTGTGTTGTATAAATGCCCCCGTGTGTTGTATAAATAGCCCTGTGTGTTGTATAAATGCCCCATGTGTTGTACAAATGCCCCCATGTGTGTTGTACAAATGCCCCCATGTGTGTTGTATAAATGCCCCCCGTGTGTGTTGTACAAATGCCCCCATGTGTGTTGTATAAATGCCCCCCGTGTGTGTTGTATAAATGCCCCCCTGTGTCTGTTGTATAAATGCCCACCCCCCGTGTGTGTTGTATAAATGCCCCCCCCGTGTGTGTTGTATAAATGCCCCCCCGTGTGTGTTGTATAAATGCCCCCCTGTGTCTGTTGTATAAATGCCCACCCCCCGTGTGTGTTGTATAAATGCCCCCCCCCGTGTGTGTTGTATAAATGCCCCCCTGTGTCTGTTGTATAAATGCCCCCCCTGTGTGATGTATAAATGCCCCCCCGTGTGTTGTATAAATGCCCCCCTGTGTGTTGTATAAATGCTCCCCTGTGTGTTGTATAAATGCCCCCCTGTGCGTTGTATAAATGCCCCCCCGTGTGCGGTGTATAAATGCCCCCCCGTGTGTGTTGTATAAATGCCCCCCTGTGTGTTGTATAAATGCCCCCCTGTGTGTTGTATAAATGCCCCCACGTGTGTTGTATAAATGCCCCCCCATGTGTTGTATAAATGCCCCCGCGTGTGTTGTATAAATGCCCCCCCGTGTGTTGTATAAATGCCCCCCCGTGTGTTGTATAAATGCTCGCACGTGTGTTGTATAAATGCCCCCCCTGTGTGTTGTATAAATGCCCCCCCTGTGTGTTGTATAAATGCCCCCCCGTGTGTTGTATAAATGCCCCCCCGTGTGTTGTATAAATGCCCCCCCGTGTGTTGTATAAATGCCCCCCTGTGTGTTGTATAAATGCCCCCCCGTGTGTTGTATAAATGCCCCCCCATGTGTTGTATAAATGCCCCCCCTGTGTGTTGTATAAATGCCCCCCCGTGTGTTGTATAAATGCCCCCCTGTGTGTTGTATAAATGCCCCCCCGTGTGTTGTATAAATGCCCCCCCGTGTGTTGTATAAATGCTCGCCCGTGTGTTGTATAAATGCCCCCCCTGTGTGTTGTATAAATGCCCCCCCGTGTGTGTTGTATAAATGCCTCCCTGTGTGTTGTATAAATGCCCACCCCGTGTGTTGTATAAATGCCCCCCCCGTGTGTTGTATAAATGCCCCCCCCGTGTGTTGTATAAATGCTCCCCCGTGTGTTGTATAAATGCCCCTGTGTGTTGTATAAATGCCCCCCCTGTGTGTTGTATAAATGCCCCCCCGTGTGTTGTATAAATGCCCCCGTGTGTTGTATAAATGCCCCCCTGTGTATGTTGTATAAATGCCCCTGTGTGTTGTATAAATGCCCCTGTGTGTTGTATAAATGCCCCCCCGTGTGTGTTGTATAAATGCCCCCCTGTGTGTTGTATAAATGCCCCCCCGTGTGTTGTATAAATGCCCCCCTGTGTGTTGTATAAATGCTCCCCTGTGTGTTGTATAAATGCCCCCCTGTGCGTTGTATAAATGCCCCCCCCGTGTGTGTGTTGTATAAATGCCCCCGTGCGTGTTGTAAAAATGCCCCCCTGTGTGTTGTATAAATGCCCCCCTGTGCGTTGTATAAATGCCCCCCCGTGTGTGTTGTATAAATGCC
Source organism: Chiloscyllium punctatum (assembly GCF_047496795.1). NCBI lineage: Eukaryota > Metazoa > Chordata > Chondrichthyes > Orectolobiformes > Hemiscylliidae > Chiloscyllium > Chiloscyllium punctatum. The sequence continues at coordinate 5,258,098 of NC_092740.1, forward strand.
CCCTGTGTGTTGTATAAATGCCCCCCCGTGTGTTGTATAAATGCCCCCCCCCGTGTGTTGTATAAATGCCCCCCCGTGTGTTGTATAAATGCCCCCCCTGTGTGTTGTATAAATAGCCCTGTGTGTTGTATAAATGCCCCATGTGTTGTACAAATGCTCCCATGTGTGCTGTACAAATGCCCCCCTGTGTGTTGTATAAATGCCCCCACGTGTGTTGTATAAATGCCCCCCCGTGTGTTGTATAAATGCCCCCCTGTGTGTTGTATAAATAGCCCTGTGTGTTGTATAAATGCCCCATGTGTTGTACAAATGCCCCCATGTGTGTTGTACAAATGCCCCCCTGTGTGTTGTATAAATAGCCCTGTGTGTTGTATAAATGCCCCCCTGTGTGTGTTGTATAAATGCCCCCCCTGTGTGTGTTGTATAAATGCCCCCCTGTGTCTGTTGTATAAATGCCCCCCCTGTGTGATGTATAAATGCCCCCCTGTGTGTGTTGTATAAATGCCCCCCCTGTGTGTGTTGTATAAATGCCCCCCCGTGTGTGTTGTATAAATGCCCCCCTGTGTCTGTTGTATAAATGCCCCCCCTGTGTGATGTATAAATGCTCCCCTGTGTGTTGTATAAATGCCCCCCTGTGCGTTGTATAAATGCCCCCCCGTGTGTGTTGTATAAATGCCCCCCTGTGTGTTGTATAAATGCCCCCCTGTGTGTTGTATAAATGCCCCCCTGTGTGTTGTATAAATGCCCCCCCGTGTGTTGTATAAATGCTCCCCCGTGTGTTGTATAAATGCCCCCCCGTGTGTTGTATAAATGCCCCCCCGTGTGTTGTATAAATGCCCCCGTGTGTTGTATAAATGCCCCCCCTTGAGTTGTATAAATGCCCCCCCGTGTGTTGTATAAATGCCCCCCGTGTGTTGTATAAATGCCCCCCCCGTGTGTTGTATAAATGCTCCCCCGTGTGTTGTATAAATGCCCCCCTGTATGTGTTGTATAAATGCCCCCCCGTGTGTTGTATAAATGCCCCCCGTGTGTTGTATAAATGCCCCCCGTGTGTGTGTTGTATAAATGCCCCCATGTGTGTTGTAGAAATGCCCCCCGTGTGTGTGTTGTATAAATGCCCCCATGTGTGTTGTATAAATGCCCCCATGTGTGTTGTATAAATGCCCCCGTGCGTGTGTTGTATAAATGCCCCCGTGCGTGTTGTATAAATGCCCCCGTGTTGTATAAATGCCCCCCCCGTGTGTGTTGTATAAATGCCCCCCCATGTGTGTTGTATAAATGCCCCCCTGTGTGTTGTATAAATGCCCCCCCCGTGTGTGTTGTATAAATGCCCCCCCATGTGTGTTGTATAAATGCCCCCGTGTGTTGTATAAATGCCCCCCCTTGAGTTGTATAAATGCCCCCCCGTGTGTTGTATAAATGCCCCCCCGTGTGTTGTATAAATGCCCCCCCGTGTGTTGTATAAATGCCCCCCTGTGTGTGTTGTATAAATGCCCCCCTGTGTGTTGTATAAATGCCCCCACGTGTGTTGTATAAATGCCCCCCCGTGTGTTGTATAAATGCCCCCCCGTGTGTTGTATAAATGCCCCCCCGTGTGTTGTATAAATGCCCCCCCTGTGTGTTGTATAAATGCCTCCCTGTGTGTTGTATAAATGCCCACCCCGTGTGTGTTGTATAAATGCCCCCCCGTGTGTGTTCTATAAATGCCCCCCCCCGTGTGTTGTATAAATGCCCCCCCGTGTGTTGTATAAATGCTCCCCCGTGTGTTGTATAAATGCCCCTGTGTGTTGTATAAATGCCCCAGTGTGTTGTATAAATGCCCCTGTGTGTTGTATAAATGCCCCCCCTGTGTGTTGTATAAATGCCCCCCCCGTGTGTTGTATAAATGCACCCCTGTGTGTTGTATAAATGCCCCCCTGTGTGTGTTGTATAAATGCCCCTGTGTGTTGTATAAATGCCCCTGTGTGTTGTATAAATGCCCCCCCGTGTGTGTTGTATAAATGCCCCCCTGTGTGTTGTATAAATGCCCCCCCGTGTGTTGTATAAATGCCCCCCTGTGTGTTGTATAAATGCTCCCCTGTGTGTTGTATAAATGCCCCCCTGTGCGTTGTATAAATGCCCCCCGTGTGTGTTGTATAAATGCCCCCTGTGTGTTGTATAAATGCCCCCCCGTGTGTTGTATAAATGCCCCCCCCGTGTGTTGTATAAATGCCCCCCCCCGTGTGTTGTATAAATGCCCCCCTGTGTGTTGTATAAATAGCCCTGTGTGTTGTATAAATGCCCCATGTGTTGTACAAATGCCCCCCTGTGAGTTGTATAAATGCCCCCACGTGTGTTGTATAAATGCCCCCCTGTGTGTTGTATAAATAGCCCTGTGTGTTGTATAAATGCCCCATGTGTTGTACAAATGCTCCCATGTGTGTTGTACAAATGCCCCCCTGTGTGTTGTATAAATAGCCCTGTGTGTTGTATAAATGCCCCCCCTGTGTGTGTTGTATAAATGCCCCCCTGTGTCTGTTGTATAAATGCCCCCCCTGTGTGATGTATAAATGCCCCCCCTTTGTGTTGTATAAATGCTCCCCTGTGTGTTGTATAAATGCCCCCCTGTGCGTTGTATAAATGCCCCCCCGTGTGTGTTGTATAAATGCCCCCCTGTGTGTTGTTTTAATGCCCCCCCGTGTGTTGTATAAATGCCCCCCCCGTGTGTTGTATAAATGCTCCCCCGTGTGTTGTATAAATGCCCCCCCTGTGTGTTGTATAAATGCCCCCCGTGTGTTCTATAAATGCCCCCCTGTGTGTTGTATAAATGCCCCCCCTTGAGTTGTATAAATGCCCCCCCGTGTGTTGTATAAATGCCCCCCCGTGTGTTGTATAAATGCCCCCCCGTGTGTTGTATAAATGCCCCCCCCGTGTGTTGTATAAATGCTCCCCCGTGTGTTGTATAAATGCCCCCCTGTGTGTGTTGTATAAATGCCCCCCGTGTGTTGTATAAATGCCCCCCGTGTGTTGTATAAATGCCCCCCGTGTGTGTGTTGTATAAATGCCCCCATGTGTGTTGTATAAATGCCCCCCGTGTGTGTGTTGTATAAATGCCCCCATGTGTGTTGTATAAATGCCCCCGTGCGTGTGTTGTATAAATGCCCCCGTGCGTGTTGTATAAATGCCCCCGTGTTGTATAAATGCCCCCCCGTGTGTGTTGTATAAATGCCCCCCCGTGTGTGTTGTATAAATGCCCCCGTGTGTGTTATATAAATGCCTCCCTGTTGTGTTGTATAAATGCCCCCCTGTGTGTTGTATAAATGCCCCCCTGTGTGTTGTATAAATGCCCCCGTGTGTGTGTTGTATAAATGCCCCCCGTGTGTGTTGTATAAATGCCCCCCCCGTGTGTGTTGTATAAATGCCCCCCCCGTGTGTGTTGTATAAATGCCCCCCTCCGTGTGTGTTGTATAAATGCCCCCCTCCGTGTGTGTTGTATAAATGCCCCCGTGTTGTATAAATGCCACCCCGTGTGTGTGTTGTATAAATGCCCCCCCCATGTGTGTTGTATAAATGTCCCCCATGTGTGTTGTATAAATGCCCCCCTGTGTGTTGTATAAATGCCCCCGTGTTGTATAAATGCCCCCCCGTGTGTGTGTTGTATAAATGCCCCCCCATGTGTGTTGTATAAATGCCCCCGTGTTGTATAAATGCCCCCCCGTGTGTTGTATAAATGCCCCCCTGTGTGTTGTATAAATGCCCCCCCCTGTGTGTGTTGTATAAATGCCCCCCCCCGTGTGTGTTGTATAAATGCCCCCCTCCGTGTGTGTTGTATAAATGCCCCCGTGTTGTATAAATGCCCCCCCGTGTGTGTGTTGTATAAATGCCCCCCCATGTGTGTTGTATAAATGCCCCCGTGTTGTATAAATGCCCCCCCGTGTGTTGTATAAATGCCCCCCCGTGTGTGTTGTATAAATGCCCCCCGCGAGTGTGTTGTATAAATGCCCCCCGTGTGTGTTGTATAAATGCCCCCCCGTGTGTGTTGTATAATTGCCCCCCCCGTGTGTGTTGTATAAATGCCCCCCGTGTGTGTTGTATAAATGCCCCCCCCGTGTGTGTTGTATAAATGCCCCCCGTGTGTGTTGTATAAATGCCCCCCCCCGTGTGTGTTGTATAAATGCCCCCCGTGTGTGTTGTATAAATGCCCCCCATGTGTGTTGTATAAATGCCCCCCCCGTGTGTTGTATAAATGCCCCCGTGTTGTATAAATGCCCCCCCGTGTGTGTGTTGTATAAATGCCCCCCCGTGTGTTGTATAAATGCCCCCCTGTGTGTTGTATAAATGCCCCCGTGTGTGTGTTGTATAAATGCCCCCCGTGTGTGTTGTATAAATGCCCCCCCCCGTGTGTGTTGTATAAATGCCCCCCCCCGTGTGTGTTGTATAAATGCCCCCCTCCGTGTGTGTTGTATAAATGCCCCCCTCCGTGTGTGTTGTATAAATGCCCCCGTGTTGTATAAATGCCACCCCGTGTGTGTGTTGTATAAATGCCCCCCCATGTGTGTTGTATAAATGTCCCCCATGTGTGTTGTATAAATGCCCCCCTGTGTGTTGTATAAATGCCCCCGTGTTGTATAAATGCCCCCCGTGTGTGTGTTGTATAAATGCCCCCCTGTGTGTTGTATAAATGCCCCCCCTGTGTGTGTTGTATAAATGCCCCCCCCCTGTGTGTGTTGTATAAATGCCCCCCTCCGTGTGTGTTGTATAAATTGCCCCCGTGTTGTATAAATGCCCCCCCGTGTGTGTGTTGTATAAATGCCCCCCCATGTGTGTTGTATAAATGCCCCCGTGTTGTATAAATGCCCCCCCGTGTGTTGTATAAATGCCCCCCCGTGTGTGTTGTATAAATGCCCCCCGCGAGTGTGTTGTATAAATGCCCCCCGTGTGTGTTGTATAAATGCCCCCCCCGTGTGTGTTGTATAATTGCCCCCCCCGTGTGTGTTGTATAAATGCCCCCCGTGTGTGTTGTATAAATGCCCCCCCCGTGTGTGTTGTATAAATGCCCCCCGTGTGTGTTGTATAAATGCCCCCCCCCGTGTGTGTTGTAATAAATGCCCCCCGTGTGTGTTGTATAAATGCCCCCCCCCCGTGTGTGTGTTGTATAAATGCCCCCCATGTGTGTTGTATAAATGCCCCCCCCGTGTGTTGTATAAATGCCCCCGTGTTGTATAAATGCCCCCCCGTGTGTGTGTTGTATAATGCCCCCCCGTGTGTTGTATAAATGCCCCCGTGTTGTATAAATGCCCCCCCGTGTGTGTGTTGTATAAATGCCCCCCTGTGTGTGTTGTATAAATGCCCCGTGTGTGTTGTATAATGCCCCCATGTGTGTTGTATAAATGCCCCCCCCGTGGTGTTGTATAAATGCCCCCCCCGTGTGTGTGTTGTATAAATGCCCCCCATGTGTGTTGTATAAATGCCCCCCCGTGTGTTGTATAAATGCCCCCCCGTGTGTGTGTTGTATAAATGCCCCCCTGTGTGTGTTGTATAAATGCCCCGTGTGTGTTGTATAAATGCCCACCCCCCGTGTGTGTTGTATAAATGCCCCCCCGTGTGTGTTGTATAAATGCCCACCCCCCGTGTGTGTTGTATAAATGCCCCCCCGTGTGTGTTGTATAAATGCCCACCCCCCGAGTGTGTTGTATAAATGCCCCCCTCCGTGTGTGTTGTATAAATGCCCCCACCGTGTGTGTTGTATAAATGCCCCCCCGTGTGTGTGTTGTATAAATGCCCCCCCCCGTGTGTGTGTGTTGTATAAATGGCCCCCCCCGTGTGTGTTGTATAAATGCCCCCCTCCGTGTGTGTTGTATAAATGCCCCCCCCCCCCCGTGTGTGTGTTGTATAAATGCCCCCCCCCCCGTGCGTGTATCTGCCTGACTCTCTGGTCTGTTCCATTCTCAGGGCCCTCCCTGCGATGCTGCAGTGGATTCAGTCTCAGAAACCTGGTGAGAATGGAGTGAACATTGTCACGGCCGACTTTGTGGAGCTCGGAGATTTTATCAGCGCTGTCATCAGACTCAATTACCTCTCGGAAGATGGCACATCTAATGCAACTTAGTAATGCCCCTCGGTGTCCCCAGCTCCCATTCCCAGCCCCTGGTGTGATTCATGTTTGCTTTGAGTGGTGTTCCTGATCTGTGTGAAAATGTATGTGTGTGAGCGCGTGTGTGTATGTGTGAGCGCGTGTGTGTATGTGTGAGCGTGTGAGTGTGTGTGCCTGTGTGTGTGCCTGTGTGTGTGTATGTGTGAGCATGTATGCGTGCCTGTGTATGTATATATGTGTGAGCATGTGTGAGCGTGTGTGTGTGTGCATGTGTGCCTGTGTATGTGCGTGTGTGTGTGGTGCGTGTGTGTGTGTGCGTGTTTGTGTGTGTGCCTGTGTTTGTGTGTGTGCCTGTGTTTGTGTGTGTGCGTGTGTTTGTGTGTGTGCGTGTGTTTGTGTGTGTGCCTGTGTTTGTGTGTGTACGTGTGTGTGTGTGCGCGTGTGTGTGTATGTGTGCCTGTGTGTGTGTGTGTGTGCCTGTGTGTGTGTGTGTGCCTGTGTTTGTGTGTGTGCCATGTTTGTGTGTGTACGTGTGTTTGTGTGCCTGTGTGTGTGTATGTGTGCCTGTGTGTGTGTGCGCGCGTGTATGTGTATGTGTGCCTGTGTGTGTGTGTGTGCCTGTGTTTGTGTGTGTGCCTGTGTTTGTGTGTGCGCGTGTGTTTGTGTGTGTGTGTGTGTGTGTGGGCTGTGTGTGTGCCTGTGTGCATGTGTGTGTTTGTGTGCGTGTGTGTGTGTGTGTGTGCCTGTGTGTGTGCCTGTGTGTGTGTGCGTGTGTGTGTGTGTGTTTGTGTGTGTGCCTGTGTGTGTGCCTGTGTGTGTGTGCCTGTGTGTGGCTGTTAGTTGTCAGGGACGATGCCAGTCCCCTGTTCCCCTGCAGCCCTGGGCCACACGGAGAGCTTGCTGACCCACCCCCCAGTACAGTTGCCCCACGGTGGTCTCCCTGGTGGATGATGGCTACAGTCACAGTTTCCCTCAGTTGGGCTGAGACTCTGTTCCATCTCCACAGGCAGGGGTCAAACTGACTGGGAACTGCTGGAAGCTCACACATTGCTCTCCAACCCAAGACAGACAGACTCCCGTTCCAAACCAGGTCACAGCCCTATCCCCATCCGCTTCCCATCATCCCCACCCCCAATCCCAACCTCATCCCCATCCCCAACCTCATCCCCATCCCCAACCTCATCCCATCCCCAACCCCATCCCCATCCTCACCCTCACCCCACCCCCAGCCGAATCCCCATCCCCAACCTCATCCCATCCCCACCCCCAACCTCATCCCACTCCACCCTCACCCCCATCCCCACCCCCAACCTCATCCCACTCCACCCTCACCCCCATCCCCACCCCCACCCCCACCCCCATCCCCACTCTCAACCCCCATCCCATCCCCCCCGACCCCATCCCCATCCCCATCCCATCCCCCCCGACCCCATCCCCATCCCCATCCCATCGCCCCCGACCCCATCCCCATCCCCATCCCCAGACCCTCTCCACCCCACATTCAGTGGGAACATTGAACTGTGTGGATTTCTCAGGGGGCAGGGGGGGAGGGTGAGCTGACAATTGCCTAAATACCAAACTCCCCCCCCGACCCACCCACCATTGCCATCAGTGTCAACCCCCCCCCCCCCGACACTCCCACACCCACAGAGTGAGGGAGAGGGGACAGGGGGGGGGGGGGGGGGGGGGGGCAGAATTGGGGCTGGAAAGTTATTCAACTCAATGTTGGGTCCTAGAGGCTGCAGGGTCAGTCTGGAAGCAGTGACCCTGAGCTTCCCAAATGCCTGCCAGTTTAGCAGCCCCCCCTGTTCCCTGGCCCAACACCTCTGTCTCAGGTTGTAATGAAGCTCAGCACAAGCTGGAAAAAACAGCATCTCCTTCTCCACTTGGGGGACCCTGCAACCTTCAGGGACTCAACATCACATTCAATAACTTCCCAGCCGAAATCCATCCTCTTGGGAGTTGTTTTCACCGCCCCCTCCACCCCCACCCCATTCACAGCTCCTGTTGTTGAGATGAGTTAGATTCACAGGGTCTTAGACACTCTCCTACACTCGACTCTCATTATCACTTATTTCACCGTCCCCTCTGACCGAGTTTCTCAATCATTAATCCCCTCGTTTTCCAGCCCAATTTCATCACTCTCCCTTTCTCATGCTCCATCTCCAACCTCTCCCCCTCTCCTCATGGTTCCAACCCCCCCTGCCCCCCCCCCCCCCATTGGCTTCACCATCAATAACACAATCTGTGAGCTCGTGGCCGTTTTCGGTGAGGAGACACTGGACCTGAACGCTGCTTTCTGCGTACAGATGCTGCCAGGACCTGCTGAGGTTCTCCACGGACTCCTGCTCTGCAACAAAAAACAAATCAACACACAGGGACACAGCATCCCCCAATGGGAGAGAGTTTTATCAGCCTGCCAGACCACTACCAGACAACATTCTCTAGACAGGGCTCCCTCTACACTGTCCCCCATCAAAACACTCCCAGGACAGGGACAGCTCGGGGTTAGATACGGAGTAAAGCTTCCTCTACACTGTCCCCCATCAAAACCCACTCCCAGGGACAGGGACAGCACGGGGTTAGATTACAGAGTAAAGCTCCCTCTACACTGTCCCCCGATCAAACACTCCCAGGACAGGGGACAGCTCGGGTTTTAGATACGGAGTAAAGCTTCCTCTACACTGTCCCCATCAAACACTCCCAGGGACAGGGACAGCACGGGGTTTAGATACAGAGTAAAGCTCCCTCTACACTGTCCCCCCCGATCAAACACTCCCAGGGACAGGGACAGCACAGGGTTAGATTACAGAGTAAAGCTTCCTCTACACTGTCCCCCATCAAACACTCCCAGGGACAAGGACAGCACAGGGTGAGATACAGAGTAAAGCTCTCTCTACACTGCCCCATCAAACACTCCCATGGACAGGGGACAGCACGGGGTTAGATACAGAGTAAAGCTCCCCTCTACACTGTCCCCCCCATCAAACACTCCCAGGACAGGGACAGCATGGGGTTAGATACAGAGGAAAGCTGCCTAATGCTGATGAACTTTGCAGAGCTGCTCAGATGCTCCCCCTCGTGTTGATTCTGAAGTACCAAGTGGGAAATGTGAATTGTTTTGCAGTGCAGTCAGTGTTTCGCCTATTTCCGAGAGTGGCCAACTCGGAGGCTCAGTGGACTTGTTAATGGTGAATGGTGACAGTGTAATGTTTCTCAGTTGTGTGTTGTGTTTGTGGTGATGGCGAGTACAGATGTTCCTGGCATTCCTGCCCCACAGTCTGTCAGTGATCACTGTTGTATTGTCCTGTGTTTTATGTGCAAACCCCCTACTTTACTGAATAAAATCAGTGCAAAAAAAGTTATAATTTGTAACATAAAAATATTAATCTCTATAAATTGAACAATATTTTGATGCTGAATGCAACAAATAAAAAGACTTTCTTGAAATGTGATACTTTTTAAAAACCTATTTCTCCTCATCAACCTGCGTAGAGAATGGAATTCCATACAGCTCTGGAGCCCAAACCCCTCTTCCCCTCCGAGTTCAGAGCTAGGGTCATTACTACAAGCACCACAAAAGGAACTTTTATTAGAGTTTTTACACACACACTCTCTCTCTCTCACACACATACTCTCCAACACACACACACACACACTCTCACACACACTCTCCCACACACACACCACACACTCTCACACACCACATACTGTCTCACACACACTCTCTCTCACACACACACTCACACACAACACATACACATACACTCTCACACACACATACTGTCTCACACACACTCTCTCACACACACACTCACACTCTCCCACACACACACACACACACACTCTCACACACACATACTGTCTCACACACACTCTCTCTTCACACCACACACTCACACACACACTCTCCCACACACACCACACACCTCTCTCTCACACACACATACTGTCTCACACACACTCTCTCTCACACACACACACCTCTCTCTCACACACACACTCTCTCACGCACACACACTCTCACACATACTCCTCACACACACACACTCTCACACACTCATACTGTCTCACACACACTCTCTCTCACCACACACACTCTCCACACACACACACACACACTCTCACACACTCATACTGTCTCACACACACTCTCTCTCACACACACTCTCTCACACATACTCTCTCACACACACACTCTCTCACACACACACACACACACTCTCTCTCACACACACACACACACACACTCTCTCTCACACACACACACACTCTCTCCCACACACACACACACACTCTCACACACACACACCACACACACACTCACACACACATACTGTCTCACACACACTCCTCTCTCACACACACTCACACACACACTCTCCCACACACACACACACTCTCTCACACACACATACTGTCTCACACACACACTCTCTCTCACACCACACACACTCTCTCTCACACACACACTCTCTCACGCACACACTCTCTCACACATACTCTCACACACACACACTCTCACACACTCATACTGTCACACACACTCTCTCACGCACATTACTCTCTCACACACACACTCCTCTCTCACACACACACACACACACTCTCTCTCACACACACACTCACACTCTCCCACACACACACTCTCACACACACATACTGTCTCACACACACTCTCTCTCACACACACACTCACACACACACGTCTCCCACACACACACACACACTCTCTCTCACACACACACACTCTCTCTCACACACACACCCACTCTCTCACGCACACACACACTCTCACACATACTCTCACACACACACACTCTCACACACTCATACTGTCTCACACACACTCTCACACACATACTCTCTCACACACACCACTCTCACACAACACACACACACTCTCACACACTCATACTGTCTCACACACACTCTCTCTCACACACATACTCTCTCACACACACACTCTCTCACACACACACTCTCTCTCTCACACACACACACACACACACACTCTCTCTCACACACATACTCCTCCCCCCACATACACACTCACACACATACTCTCCCACACACACACACACACACACTCTCTCTCTCTCTCACACATACTCTCCCCCCCCCCACACACACACTCTCTCACACATTACTCTCCCCCCCACATACACACTCTCACACATACTCTCCCACACACACACACACAGATGTTGATGTGGAGCTGCTGGCGTTGACCATGACACCAGGTTATAGTCCAACAGGTTTATTTGAAGTTTTCGGAGCACTGCTCCTCCCCAGCTGAAATGTAGCGAGGGGCACAGCCACAGAATATATAGGCAGAGAGACCATTGCAAGATAATTCCAGGGAATTAAGAGGGTGAACAGATCGCACAGATGGTATGAGGGGGGGGGGTCAACATGCTAATTAACCGGCTGAAATTAAAACTAAGCTTGTTGGTCTATAACTTGGTGTCACACACACTGAGAATACTCAGATTTGATCAGTTTTGACCCCCACTCTGAGGAAGACCAGACCATAACCTGACCCCAATTATCATGCCATTATCTCTCTGACTGTATATTCTGTGCCTGTGCACTCCCTCCACTTCACCTGATGAAGGAGCAGTGCTCCTGTCCCCCCAAAACCCATCCACTCTGATGCCTGTCCACCCTGACTCTGACACCCCATTCCTCCATCCACCCTGACCCCCAACCCCGACCCCTGATCCCCTATCCACCCTGACCCCTAGCCCTGGCCCTGATCCCCCATCCACCCTGACCTCCGACCCTCCGTCCACCCCTGATCCCCCATCCACCCTGACCCCTGACCTCCATCCACTTCCACCACATATCCACCCATCCCCAGTCCACCCTGACCTCCCTTGAATATCGTGACCCTGGGATGGGCATTACAATGTACAGGAGGTGGTAATGTACTGGGTAATGTCACGGGGATATTAATCCTGAACCCCAGGGTCATGTTGCAGGGCTCTGGGTTTGAACCCCACCACAGCAAGTGGTGAAATTTGGATTCAGTATAAAGGTGGACTCACGAGTTGGTCTAATGGTGACCATTACACAGTCCACCATCATAAACCCTAGTTGCTTCACTCATGGCCTTATCCTTACATGTGACTCCAGACCCACAGCCATGGAGGTGACTCTGAACTGCCCTCTGGGCAATGAGGGATGGGGTAATAAATACTGAGGTGGTCGGTCAGACCCACAGCCTGGGAAGGTCTATCAAGGCAGAAAGAACAGAAACTGAACCAGGAAACATGACCACATCAGTCAGAGTGGGCAGAGGATTTTATTGAGATCGAAGGAGAGTGCGTAGCTGAGGGGGGAGGGGGAGGGTGTGGGATTCAGGATCTGGGGAGCTGGTCCAGATAGTTGTGGAGCGCAGCAAATGGGATTTGAGAGGACGTGGTGCAGGCTGGGGGCCTCAGGTCAGGGAGTCAGCAGGCACTGACCCTCCTGACCTTTAACCCTGCAGGTCGTAGGCAGTGGTAGCCGTCGAGCGTTGTAAACATGGCCGGCTGGCGATGATTGTGAGGCTTTTTCTCTGACACCTCCACACAGCGGCCTCACACTCACTCACTGTCCTCTCCTCCTCGCTTCCCTCCAACACGACACAGAGTCGAATCCCTCCGGCAGGGCACTGACCCTCGGGCAGACACACACAGCCGGCCCTCTCCTCTGCAAAACAACAGGCAGCCCTGTCAACTCAGCCCCGGTGAGGCACACCAAGATCCCACTACCACATCCCAGTCAGGTCTCCAAGGGGAACTGGATCCCACACCCCAGCCCCCATTGAAATGACATGATAAGATCCCAGCTCTCAGACCGGCCTGCCTGGTTAGGATTTCCAAATCCATCAGAGACTTCACCACAACCTTCCTGAGGCAGGAGGCCAGGGTCCACCTACTGATGGTTTGACCTCTCTCTCTGCCCAAGCATTGTCCAGGGAAATATGGTCAAAAACCACACTCCCTCACACACACCCCTCTCCCTCAATTCCCATTGCTTCCCTCAGCTCAGGGAGGTTGGGAATACTGCAGCGAGTAACTCCCCTCCTGACCCCCCAGTGTCTATCCACCATCTACAAGGCACAAGTCAGGAGTGTGATGGAATACTCCCCACTTGCCCCTGGATGGGGGCAGCTCCAACACTCAAGAAGCTTGACACCATCCAGGACAAAGCAGCCCCCTTGACTAACACCACACCCACAAACATCCCCTCCCTCCACCACCGACGCTCAGTAGCAGCAGTGTGTACCATCTACGAGATTCATAGTACATAGAACAGTACAGCACAGTACAGGCCCTTCAGCCCTCGATGCTGTGCTGACCTTTTATCCTACTCTCAGATCAGACTACCCTACATACCCTGTGAGAAAGTGAGGACAGAAAGAGGCCATTGTCCACATTGGAACCAATGACATTGGAAGGGAAAAGGTTGAGACTCTGAAGGGAGATTACAGAGAGTTAGGCAGGAATTTAAAAAGGAGGTCCTCAAGAGTAGTAATATCTGGATTACTCCAGGTGCTATGAGCTAGTGAGGGCAGGAATAGGAGGATAGAGCAGATGAATGCATGGCTGAGGAGCTGGTGTATGGGAGAAGGATTCACATTTTTGGATCATTGGAATCTCTTTTGGGGTAGAAGTGACCTGTACAAGAAGGACGGATTGGACCGAAACTGGAAGGGGACTAATATACTGGCAGGGAGATTTGTTAGAACTGCTTGGGAGGATTTAAGGTGGGGGGGAGGCGTGGGGGGGTGGGGGGGGGTGGGGGGGTGGGGGGAGGGAGGGAGGGGTGGGACCCAGGGAGATAGTGAGGAAAGAGATCGATCTGAGACAGGTGCAGCTGAGAACAGAAGTGAGTCAAACAGTCAGGGCAGGCAGGGACAAGGTAGGACTAATAAATTAAACTGCATTTATTTACAAATATATTAAGGACAAAAGGGTAACTAGGGAGAGAATAGGACCCTTCAAAGATCAGCAAGGCGGCCTTTGTGTGGAACCACAGAAAATGGGGGAGACACTAAATGAATATTTTGCATCAGTATTTACTGTGGAAAAGGATATGGAAGATATAGACTGTAGGGAAATAGATGGTGACATCTTGAAAAATGTCCAGATTACAGAGGAGGAAGTGCTGGATGTCTTGAAATGGTTAAAGGTGGATAAATCCTCAGGACCTGATCAGGTGTACCCGAGAACTCTGTGGGAAGCTAAAGAAGTGATTGCTGGGCCTCTTGCTGAGTTTTTGTATCATCGATAGTCACAGGTGAGGTACCGGAAGACTGGAGGTTGGCAAACGTGGTGCCACTGTTTAAGAAGGGTGGTAAGGACAAGCCAGGGAACTATAGACCAGTGAACCTGACGTCGGTGGTGGGCAAGTTGTTGGAGGGAATCCTGAGGGACAGGATGGACATGTATTTGGAAAGGTAAGGACTGATTAGGGATAGTCAACATGGCTTTGTGCGTGGGAAATCATGTCTCACAAACTTGATTGAGTTTTTTGAAGAAGTAACAAAGAGGATTGATGAGGGCAGAGCAGTAGATGTGATCTATATGGACTTCAGTAAGGCGTTTGACAAGGTTCCCCATGAGAGACTGATTAGCAAGGTTAGATCTCATGGAATACAGGGAGAACTAGCCATTTGGATACAGAACTGGCTCAAAGGTAGAAGACAGAGGGTGGTGGTGGAGGTTTATTTTTAAGACTGGAGGCCTGTGACCAGTGGAGTGCCACAAGGATCGGTGCTGGGTCCTCTACTTTTTGTCATTTATATAAATGATTTGGATGTCAGCATAAGAGGTACAGTTAGTAAGTTTGCAGATGACACCAAAATTAGAGGTGTAATGGACAGTGAAGAGGGTTACCTCAGATTACAACAGGATCTTGACCAGATGGGCCAATGGGATGAGAAGTGGCAGATGGAGTTTAATTCAGATAAATGCGAGGTGCTGCATTTTGGGAAAGCAAATCTTAGCAGGACTTTTATACTTAATGGTAGGTCCTAGGGAGTGTTGTTGAACAAAGAGACCTTGGAGTGCAGGTTCATAGCTCCTTGAAAGTGGAGTCGCAGGTAGATAGGATAGTGAAGAAGGCGTTTGGTATGCTTTCCTTTATTGGTCAGAGTATTGAGTACAGGAGTTGGGAGGTCATGTTGCGACTGTACAGGACATTGGTTAGGCCACTGTTGGAATATTGTGTACAATTCTGGTCTCCTTCCTATTGGAAAGATGTTGTGAAACTTGAAAGGGTTCAGAAAAGATTTACAAGGACGTTGCTAGGATTGGAGGATTTGAGCTACAGGGAGAGGCTGAACAGGCTGGGGCTGTTTTCCCTGGAGCGTCGGAGGCTGAGGGGTGACCTTATAGAGGTTTACAAAATTATGAGGGGCATGGATAGGATAAATAGACAAAGTCTTTTCCATGGGGTCGGGGAGTCCAGAACTAAAGTGCATAGGTTTAGGGTTAGAGGGAAAGATATCTAATGGGCAACCTTTTCACACAGAGGGTGGTACGTGTATGGAATGAGCAGCCAGAGGATGTGGTGGAGGCTGGTACAATTACAGCATTTAAGAGGCATCTGGATGGGTATATGAATAGGAAGGGTTTGGAGGGATATGGGCCGGGTGCTGGCAGGTGGGACTAGATTAAGTTGGGATATCTGGTCGACATGGACAGGTTGGACCGAAGGGTCTGTTTCTATGCTGTATATCTCTATGACTCTGTGACTCTATAATTGCAGATGCTGGAGATCAGAGTCGAGAGTGTGGTGCTGGGAAAGCACAGCAGGTCAGGCAGCATCTGAGGAGCAGGAGAATTGACATTTTGGGCATAAGCCCTTCATCAGGAATCAAACCACACTCTCAATTCTAACGTACATACCCTACATTTTACTTGCTTCCATGGGCCTATTCAAGAGTCACTTAAATGTCCCTAATGTATCTGACTCTACTCCCACCGCTGGCAGTTCATTCCACACACCCACCACTCTCTGAGTAAAGGACCTATTTCTGACATCTTCCCTAAACCTTCCTCCAATCACCTTAAAATTATGACCCCTCGTGATAGCCAATTCCACCCTGGGAAAAAGTCTCTGCCTATCCACTCCATCTATGCCTCTCATCATCTTGTACATCTCTATCAAGTCACCTCTCATCCTTCCTCACTCCAATGAGAAAAGTCCTACCTCCCTCAACCTTTCTTCATAAGATACACCCTCCAGTCCAGGCATCTTCCTGGGAAATGTCCTCTGCACCCTCTCTAAAGCTTCCACATCTTTCCTATAATGAGGTGACCAGAACTGGATACAATATTCCAAGTGTGGTCTAACCAGGGCGCTGTAGAGCTGCAGCATAACCTCGTGGTTCTTAAATTCAGTCCCCCTGCTAAAGAAAGCCAACACACCATATGTCTTCTTAATCACCCTCTCAACTTGGGTGGCAACTTTGAGGGATCTATGGACATAGACCCCAAGATCCCTCTGTTCTTCCATTCTGCCAAGAATCCTGCCTTTAACTTCTTATCTGCATTCAAATTCGACCTTTCAAATGAATCATTTCACACTCTTCCAGGTTGAACTCCATCTGCCACATACCAGCCCAGTTTTGTATCCTGTTACAAACTACAACAGCTGTCCACACTATCGACAACTCCACCAACCTTCCTGTCATCGGCAAACTTACTAACCCACCCTTCCACTTCCTCGTCCCAGTCATTTGTAAAATTCACAAAGAGCAGAGATACTAGAACCGATCCCTGCAGAACACCACTGGTCACCGAGCTCCAGGCTGAATAGTTTCCATCTACCACCGCCCTCTGTCTTCTGTGGGCCAGCCAATTCTGTATCCAGACAGACAGGTTTCCCTGTATCCCATGCCTCCTTACTTTCTGAATGAGCCTGCTATGGGGAACCTTATCAAACACCTTGCTAAAATCCATGTACACCACATCCACTGCTCTACCTTCATCCGTGTGTTTTGTCACATCCTCAAAGAATTCAATAAGGTTTGTGAGGCATGACCTGCCCCTCACAAAGCCATGCTGACTATCTCTAATCAAACTATGGACAGTATAGAGGGCTGTTGTAGGTTGCAATGGGACATTGACAGGATACAGAACGGGGCTAAGAAGTGGCAGATGGAATTCAACCTGAAAATGTGTGTCACTCAAAGTTGATTGGGTTGTTAAGAAGGTGTATGGTGTGTTTGCTTTCATTAGCAGGGGGATTGAGGTTTCCAAATAATCATAAATCCTGTCTTTCAGAATTCTCTCCAATAATTTGCCATTCACTGACTTAAGACTGACTGGTTTGTAATTCCCAGGATTCTCTCTATTCCCTTGAACAAGGGAATAACATTTGCCGCCCTCCAATCATCTGGTACGGCTCCAGTGGACAGTGAGGACACAAAGATCATCGCTAAAGGTGCAGCAATCTCTTCCCTACTTCCAGTACTAACCTTGGGTATATCCCATCTGGCCCAGGGAATTTATCTATCCTTATGTTTTTCAAGATTTCCAGCACATCCACCTCCGTAACATCAACCTGTTTGAGAATATCAGTCTGTTTCACGCTGTCCTCAGAAATGTCAAGGTCCCTTTTACTAGTGAATATCGAAGCAAAGTATTCATTAAGGACCTCCTCCAACTCTAGGCGCAAGTTCCCTTCACTATCCCTGGTCAGCCCTCCCATCCCTTCCTTGCCTCAGTGGGACAAACCTGTCCAGCACAAACTACAACTACTTCCTAAACAACCTCGACATTGCTTTTGTGCATTTCCCTTGGACCATCTGTTCCCAAGTTATGCTCCACAGTTCCTTCTTAATGACATCATAATTCCTCCTCCCCCATTGAAATACTTTCCTATACCATCTGTTTGTATCCCTTCCCATGGCTATAGTAAATGTCAGGGAGTTGTGCTCACTCTCCCACCGAGAGATCCGACACCTGGCAAGGTTCATTGCCAAGCACTAAATCCAATATTGCCTCCCCTCTATTCGGCCTATCTACATATGATGTCAGGAACCTTTCCAAAACACACCTGACGAAACTGCTCCCTCCAAACGTTTTGAACTAAGTTGGTTCCAATCAATATTAGGGAAGTTAAAATCATCCATGACAATAACCTTGTTACTTCTACACTTTTCCAAATCTTCCTCCCAATCTTCTCCTCCATGTCTCTGTTGCTAGTGAGGGGCCTGTAGAAAACTCCCAATAAAGTGACTGCTTCTTTCCTGTTTCTGACTTCCATCTATACTGACTCTGTAGACAAACCCTCCTTAACAATCTCCCTTTCTTTAGCTGCAATACTATCCCTGATGAGCAATGCCACTCCTCCACCTCTTTTACCTTCTCCCCACCACCCCATTCCTTTTGAAACATCGAAATTCTGGAACATCCAAAAACCATTCCTGCCCCTGTTATAGCCAAGTCTCCATAATGGCCACAACATCACAGTTCCAAGTATGGATCCACACTTGGAGTTCATCACCCTTATTCCTGATATTTCTTGCACTAAAATAGACACATTTCAACCCATCACATTGCCTTCAACTTTGCCCTATCAACTGTCTATCCCTCCTTTTCACCAACTACCTCATCCTCTATCCTCCAGTTCCCATCCCCCCACCAATCTAATTTAAACCCTCCTGAAGAACTCTAGCAAACCTCCCGCCCAGAATATTGGTGCCCCTCCAGTTCAGGTACAAACCATCCTCCTTGTACAGGTCCCACCTTCCCCAAAAGGTATCCCAATGACCCATATCTGAAGGCCTCCCTCCTACACCAGCTCTGCAGCCACGTGTTGAGCTGCACTCGTTCTCTGTTCCTAGCCTTACTAGCATGTGGCACCGGTAGCAATCCTGAGATTACTGCTCTGCTTGTCCTGCCTTCTAGCTTCCAACTAACTCCCTATATTCACTTTTCAGATCGTCCTCCCTTTTCCTAGCTCTGTCATTGGTACTGATATGTACCACGACTTCTGACTGCTCTCCCTCCCCCTTAAGAATCCTGTAGACTCGATCTGAGACACCCCCCTGACCCTGGCACCCGGGTGTCACCATACCATCTGGGAGTCTCACCCGCGACCTCACTGCAGAAATTCACCAAAGATCCTCAGACAGCACCCTCCAAACCCATGACCACTTCCATCTAGAAGGACAAGGGCAGCAGGTACATGGGAACACCACCCCCTGCAAGTTCCCCTCCAAGCCCCTCCCCATCCTGATTTGGGAATATATCGCCGTTCCTTCAGTGTCCCGGGGTCAGAATCCTGGAATTCCCTCCCTCAGGGCATTGTGGGTCACCCTACAGCACATGGACTGCAGCGGGTCAAGAAGGCAGCTCACCCCCAACTCCACAAGGGGGGCAACAAGGGACGGGCAGTGACACCCACGTCCCAAGAGTGAATTAAAGAACTTCTGATTTGTCCTTCCATTCACCACCCTCTTCACTCAGTGGTGCCCTCCAATTCCTCCCTGTCCCCTCTCAACCATTCACCATCCAGTTGCCCCAGGATAGACTAACTGGCACGGAGGTGTTTGGAGGATATTTCAATGAAGGAAGGTCATTCTCTCACCATCGCAGGTCTCTCCAAATGAGCAGGAACCACAAAGGGCAGCAGGATCAGGGAACGCGGAGGAGCAGGTGCTCTGTGGAATAAGCTCAAAACGTCGCCCCAAACATTCCAACGCCAGGAGCTTACACAGGGTCAGCAACAAGACCCTGTCCGTCTTCCCATCCACCACACAGACTGGCAGCGAGGAGCTGGGGGGGGGTACACAACACACCATCAGATAGAACACAGGGCACCGGGTGGGGTGGGGTGAGAGGGAGAGAGAGAGGGGGGCATGGGGTGGGGGTGAGAGGGAGACACGGGGTGAGGGAGAGGGAGAGAGAGGGGCACGGGGTGGGGGGAGAGGGAGAGAGAGAGGGGGGCATGGGGTGGGAGGGAGAGGGAGAGAGAGAGGGGGGCATGGGGTGGGAGGGAGAGGGAAAGAGAGGGGCACGGGGCGGGGGGGAGAGGGAGAGAGAGGGGCACAGGGTGGGGGGGGGAGAGGGAGAGAAGGGGGCACAATGTGGGGGGTGAGAGGGAGACACGGGGTGAGGGAGAGGGAGGGGCACGGGGTGGGGGGGGAGAGGGAGAGAGAGAGAGGCATGGAGTGGGGGGGTGGGAAAGAGAGAGGGGCACGGGGTGGGGGGGAAGAGGGAGAGAGAGAGGGGCACGGGGTGGGGGGAAGAGGGAGAGAGAGAGGGGCACGGGGTGGGGGGAGAGGGAGAGAGGGGTGACAAGGTGGGGGTGAGAGGGAGACACGGAGTGAGGGAGAGGGAGAGGGAGAGGGAGAGAGAGAGGGGACCGGGGTGGGGGAGAGAGGGAGAGAGAGAGGGGCATGGGGTGGGGGGGGAGAGGGAGAGAGGGGGGCACAAGGGGGGGGTGGGAGGGAGACATGGGGTGAGGGAGAGGGAGAGGGAGAGAGAGGGGACCGGGGTGGGGGGGAGAGGGAGAGAGAAGGGCACAAGGTGGTGGGAGAGAGGGAGAGGGAAAGGGAGAGAGTGGGGCACGGGGTTGGGAGAGAGGGAGAGAGAGGATTAGGGTGGGGGGAAGAGAGAAAGATGGGGAGAGGGAGAGAGAGGGGCATGGGGGGAGAGAGAGAGAAAGACAGGGAGAGATGGGGGAGAGAGGGAGAGAGATGGGACACAAAGAGAGACAGGAAGAGACAGGAAAGAGAGAGGAGAGGGGAGAGAAAGGGAGAGAGACAGGGACAGAAAGAGAGAGAGAGGGAGGGAGAAGGCACAGACAGAGAGAGACAGGGACAGAAAGAAAGAGAGGAGAGAGCACAGAGAGAGAGGAAGAGAGAGGGCACAGAGAGAGAGGGAGAGAGAGGTGTGCAAAAGGGGGGGTGGGTCGGTTGGAGAGTGGAAGAGAAAGGGGGACAGAGATCCAGGGCTGAGAGTGGGACAGAGGGGCAGAGAGAGAGAGAGAAAATGGGGTGGGAGAGTAAGAGTGTGAGTATGTGGGACAGAGTAACACAGGGTGGGGTGGGGGGTGGGGGGGTGGTGTAGAGAGTAATTACAGGGAACAGAAAGGCAGAGAGAGTGAGGGTGGGATGAAGAAAGGGAGGGAAAGTTTGGGGAAAAGAAACGATGGAGAATGTGGGGAGAGATGGACAGGGAGTGAGGTGTTCTTGCTAGACCATCCTACCCCTGTCTCCTGTCTGCAATCTCTCCCACAGCCTCACATTGCAATGCAGTAGACTTTACCTGCATTCATATGGCATTTTGCAAACACACTTTTCATTCTTCATCTTCTTCCATGGAGCACACTGGGGATGTTCGGGAGCTTCGGTAACTGCCCCTGAAATAAACATTGAGCTACAGTTTGAAACCACATGTGGGGCACATTGTCACATCTCCTCTGCAACTCTGCTCATTCTGTACCTCAGCTGCTAAGTCTAGTTCATACACGATACAGGGTTTATAAACTGGACAGGGTTCACACACCGTACAGGGTTCACACACATAGAACATAGAACATAGAACAATACAGCACAGAACAGGCCCTTCGGCCCACGATGTTGTGCCGAACTTCTAACCTAGATTAAGCACCATCCATGTACCTATCCAAATGCCGCTTAAAGGTCGCCAATGATTCTGACTCTGCCACTCCCACGGGCAGCGCATTCCATGCCCCCACCATTCTCTGGGTAAAGAACCTACCCCTGACATCTCCCCTATACCTTCCACCCTTTACCTTAAATTTATGTCCCCTTGTAACACTCTGTTGTACCCGGGGAAAAAGTACAGGGTTCACACACCGTACAGCGTTTGTACACTGTACAGGATTCACATACTATACAGGGTTTATAAACTGTACAGGAGAAAGTGAGGACTGCAGATGCTGGAGATCAGAGCTGAAAATGTGTTGCTGGAAAAGCGCAGGTCAGGCAGCATCCAAGGAGCAGGAGAATCGATGTTTCGGGCATGAGCCCTTCTTCAGGAATGAGGAAATGTGTCCAGCAGGCTAAGATAAAAGGTAGGGAGGAGGGACTTGGGGGAGGGGCATTGGAAATGCGATAGGTGGAAGGAGGTTAAGGTGAGGGTGATAGGCCGGAGTGGGGTGGGGGCAGAGAGGTCAGGAAGAAGATTGCAGGTTAGGAAGGTGGTGCTGAGTTCGAGGGTTGGGACTGAGACAAGGTGGGGGGAGGGGAAATGAGGAAACTGGAGAAATCTGAGTTCATCCCTTGTGGTTGGAGGGTTCCTAGGCGGAAGATGAGGCGCTCTTCCTCCAACCATCGTGTTGCTATGGTCTGGCGATGGAGGAGTCCAAGGACCTGCATGTCCTTGGTGGAGTGTGAGGGGGAGTTGAAGTGTTGAGCTACGGGGTGGTTGGGTTGGTTGGTGCGGGTGTCCCAAAGGTGTTCCCTGAAACGTTCCGCAAGTAGGCAGCCTGTCTCCCCAATATAGAGGAGGCCACATCGGGTGCAGCGGATGCAATAAATGATGTGTGTGGAGGTGCAGGTGAATTTGTGGCAGATATGGAAGGATCCCTTGGGGCCTTGGAGGGAAGTGCAGGGGGGGGTATGGGCGCAAGTTTTTTGCATTTCTCGCAGTTGCAGGGGAAGGTGCCAGGAGTGGAGGTTGGGTTGGTGGGGGGGGTGTGGACCTGACGAGGGAGTCGCAGAAGGAGTGGTCTTTTCGGAACGCTGATAGGGGAGGGGAGGGAAATATATCCCTGGTGGTGGGGTCCGTTTGAAGGTGGCGGAGATGACGACAGATGATACGCTGTATATGGAGGTTGATGGGGTGGTAGGTGAGGACCAGTGGGGTTATGTCCTGGTGGGGATTGGAGGGGCGGGGCTCAAGGGCGGAGGAGCAGGAAGTGGAAGAGATGCGGTGGAGGGCATCGTCAATCACGTCTGGGGGGAAATTGCGGTCCTTGAAGGAGGAGGCCATCTGGGTTGTTCGGTATTGGAACTGGTCCTCCTGGGAGTAGATGCGGCGGAGACGAAGGAATTGGGAATATGGGATGGCGTTTTTACAGGGGGCAGGGTGGGAGGAGGTGTAGTCTAGGTAGCTGTGGGGAGTCGGTCGGTTTATAATAAATGTCCGTGTTGATTCGGTCGCCCGAGATAGAGATAGAGATGGAGAGGTCTAGGAAGGGGAGGGAGGAGTCTGAGACGGTCCAGGTAAATTTGAGGTCGGGGTGGAAGGTGTTGGTAAAGTGGATGAACTGTTCAACCTCCTCGCGGGAGCACGAGGTAGCACCGACACAGTCATCAGTGTAGCGGAGGAAAAGGTGGGGGGTGGTGCCAGTGTAGCTGCGGAAAATGGACTGTTCCACATATCCGACGAAGAGATAGGCATAGCTGGGGCCCATGTGGGTGCCCATGGCTACTCCTTTGGTTTGGAGGAAGTGGGAGGATTGGAAGGAGAAGTTGTTCAAAGTGAGGACCAGTTCAGTCAGTCAAAGGAGGGTGTCAGTGGAAGGGTACTGGTTGGTTCGGCGGGAAAGGAAGAAGCAGAGGGCTTTGTGTCCTTCGTGATGGGGGATGGAGGTGTACAGGGATTGGATATCCATGGTGAAGATAAGGCGTTGGGGACCTGGGGAAGCGAAAATCATAGAGGAGGTGGAGGGCGTGGGGTGATTTTTAACTTTGTAAACCCTGTATAGTGTACAAACCCTGTACAGTGTAAAAACCCCATAGTGTTGAACCCTGTACAGTATATAAACCCTGTATAGTGTATAAACCCTGCATACATGATTTGGAGATGCCGGTGTTGGACTGGGGTGCACAAAGTTAAAAATCACACAACACCACGTTATAGTCCAACAGGTTAACCTGTTGGACTATAACCTGGTGTTGTGTGATTTTTAACTTTGCAAACCCTGTATAGTGTACAAACCCTGTATAGCGTATAAACTCTGTATCGTGTGTGAACCCTCTATAGTGTATAAAATCTGTATCATGTGTGGACCCTATACAGTTTATAAACCCTGTATAGTGTACAAACCCGGTATAGTGTATAAACCTTATACAGCGTAAAACCCCTGTATTGTGTGTAAACCCTGTACAGTTTATAACTGAAAATGTGGTGCTGGAAAAGCGCAGCAGGTCAGGCAGTATCCAAGGAACAGGAGAATCGACGTTTCGGGCATGAGCCCTTCTTCAGGAATGAGGAGGGTGTGCCAAGCAGGCTAAGGTAAAAGGTAGGGAGAAGGGACTTGGGGGAGGGGCATTGGGAATGCGATAGGTGGAAGGAGGTTAAGGTGAGGGTGATAGGCTGGAGTGGGGGCGGAGAGGTCAGGAAGAAGATTGCAGGTTAGGAAGGTGGTGCTGAGTTCGAGGGTTGGGACTGAGACAAGGTGGGGGGAGGGGAAATGAGGAAACTGGAGAAATCTGAGTTCATCCCTTGTGGTTGGAGGGTTCCTAGGTGGAAGATGAGGCGCTCTTCCTCCAGCCGTCGTGTTGCTATGGTCTGGCGATGGAGGAGTCCAAGGACCTGCATGTCCTTGGCGGAGTGGGAGGGGGAGTTGAAGTGTTGAGCCACGGGGTGGTTGGGTTGGTTGGTCCAGGTGTCCCAGAGGTGTTCCCTGAAACGTTCCGCAAGTAGGCGGCCTGTCTCCCCAATATAGAGGAGGTCACATCGGGTGCAACGGATGCAGTAAATGATGTGTGTGGAGGTGCAGGTGAATTTGTGGCGGATATGGAAGGATCCCTTGGGGCCTTGGAGGGGAGTAAGGGGCGAGGTGTGGGCGCAAGTTTTGCATTTCTTGCGGTTGCAGGGGAAGGTGCCGGGAGTGGAGGTTGGGTTGGTGGGGAGTGTGGACCTGACGAGGGAGTCACGGAGGGAGTGGTACACCCCAGTCCAACACCGGCATCTCCAAGTCATGTATACAGGGTTTATATCCTGTACAGGGTTTATACACTATACAGGGTTTATACACCATACCGGGTTTATACACCATACCGGGTTTATACACTATACTGGGTTTATACACTGTACAGGGTTTGTATACTGTACAGAGTTTATACACTGGACAGGGTTTCTACAGTATATAGGGTTTATACACTATACAGGGTTTGTACAGGGTTTATATGCTGTACCAGGTTTGTACGCTGTACAGGGTTTGCACACTGTACAGTGTTTATATACTATTCAGGGTTTATACACTATTCAGGGTTTATAAACTATTCAGGTTTCATACACCATACAGGTTTTTAACACTGTACCAGGTTTATACATTGTACAGGTTTTATACACTATACAGGGTTTGTACAGTGTAGAGGGTTTATATACTGTACAGGGTTTGTACACTATACAGGGTTTATATACTGTAGAGGGTTTATATACTGTAGAGGGTTTGTACACTATACAGGGTTTATACACTGTACAGGGTTTGTACACTGTACAGGGTTTATACACTGTAGAGGGTTTATATACTGTAGAGGGTTTGTACACTAAACAGGGTTTGTACACTAAACAGGGTTTGTACACTAAACAGGGTTTGTACACTGGACAGGGTTTATACACTGTACAGGGTTTGTACACTGGACAGGGTTTATACACTGGACAGGGTTTATACACTGGACAGTGTTTGTACACTGGACAGGGTTTGTACACTGTACAGGGTTTGTACACTATACAGGGTTTGTACACTATACAGGGTTTGTACACTGTACAGGGTTTGTACACTGTACAGGGTTTATACACTATACAGGGTTTATACACTGTAGAGGGTTTGTACACTGTAGAGGGTTTGTACACTGTAGAGGGTTTGTACACTGTACAGGGTTTATACACTGTACAGGGTTTATACACTGTACAGGGTTTATACACTGTACAGGGTTTGTACACTGTACAGGGTTTGTACACTATACAGGGTTTATACATTGTACAGGGTTCATACATTGTACCGGGTTTATACACTATTCAGGGTTTGTACACTATACAGGTTTTATACACTGTACAGGGTTTATACACTATACAGGGTTTATACACTATACAGGGTTTATACACTGTACAGGTTTTATACACTATACAGGGTTTATACACTATACACGGTTTGTACACTGGACAGGTTTTATACACTGTACAGAGTTTGTACACTACACAGGGTTTGTACACTATACAGGGTTTATATGCTGTACAAGATTTGTACACTGTACAAGGTTTATACACTATACAGGGTTTGTACACTGTACAGGGTTTATACACTATACAGGGTTTGTACACTAGACAGGGTTTGTACACTAGACAGGGTTTGTACACTAGACAGGTTTTATACACAGTACAGGGTTTGTACACTGTACAGGGTTTGTACACTGTACAGGGTTTATACACTATACAGGGTTTGTACACTGGACAGGGTTTGTACACTGGACAGGGTTTGTACACTAGACAGGTTTTATACACAGTACAGGGTTTGTACACTGTACAGGGTTTATACACTGTACAGGTTTTATACACTATACAGGGTTTATACACTATACAGGGTTTGTACACTGTACAGGGTTTGTACACCATACAGGAATCGGAGACCTTTCCAGAGGCAATACATGATCCCAGTCACAACTCAATCAAATTCCTGGCCATGACGGCAACTCAGCAAAACCTCAGCTCAGCCTGACCTCAAATGGGAACAGCAGGAGGCCATTCAGCCCTTCAAGCCTGCTCTGCCATTCGATATGATCATGAGATCACCTGATTCAGTCCCTGGTTCCCGTCTTTTCTCCCCAAATCTTTGATTCCTTTAGCCCTGAGAATGATAAGACACCAAAGAAAATGGCTGGCCCAATATAACCCAACACATTTCAAACCAATGAAACCCACTCCAATGTATACTAACTGAATGTAGTTCAACCCAATCAAATCAAACCAACCAAACCTAAATCAAACAAATCCTACCCCAACATGAACCGCCATAATATCAAACCCCAAACACAAATCCCAACCCAAACCCTAAATCCAAACTCAAATCCCAAATCTATGTCCCAAACCCAAATCCCAAACCTAAATCCCAACACAAACCCTAAACCCAAACTGAAAACCCAACCCAAACCCCATATATAAACCCAAGCCCAGATCCAAACCCTAAACACAAATCCCAAATTCAAACCCCTTACATAAATCCAAACCCAAACCCTAACCCCAAACCCCAACTCCAAAACCCAAACACTATACCCAAACCCCAAACCCAAATCCAAATTCCAAACCCCAAATCCCAATCTCAAACCCAAACCTGAAACCCAAATCCCAACTCCAAACCCAAACCCAAACACCATACCCAAACCCAAACCCCAAAACGCAAACACCATACCCAAACCCCACACCCAAACCCAATCCCAGACCCAAATCCAACCTGACCTGTCCGATCCTAATGCCAACTAAACCAACTTTTCTAGCCCATCCTTCCTGGGTGTCCAATGCAGTGGAGCCCAAACACCTGGCCACCTACAGAATCAGGGAAGCTGGTTTCTCAGTTGCAGCTGAGCTCCTGGTGAAACCCCCTGCTTCCACCTGAACAATATTTTGGGACTCACCTTGGTCACATCTGATAGTGTTCAGGTCCTGGGACCACTGCAGACTGGAGTCACACAGAATCTCAGAGGGACCTTGCAATGTACTGCCTTCAGGACAGGACAGAGAGATGGTCTCTCCAATTCGATAGTTTGCCTTCTCAGGGCTAACAACCAGATCTCCCTGTAATTGTGGGGGTGCACACACAGCCCCTATAGAAAGACAGGAAGGTAATAGTTTAATGAATCCTTTGATTTTCCTGGTCATCACTTGCTCCTTAATCTGACTGAACATGATTGGATGATGAAGGGTTTTATCGGTAGAGGTGATCCCACCTCTGGCCCTGTGTTGACCCTCTGATAGAGCCGATCAGTTTCCTCATTCCCTCATCCCCCATGTGCTCACCATGACAGACATCCCCAGTTGGGTTCCATTCCACAATGACTCTCTGGGATGTTCTTTAGATATTACTGACCTCCCTCTCCCAGCCTTCATCTGTTCAGGCTTCTCCTGGCTGGGCCAGGCTCTGCGTTAATCTTTCTCACCGCCTGTCCAAGGCCATGGTTAGACCTCACCTACAGCAGCACCCCGCCAGGCTGCTGCGTTGGCCTGAGGTCAGTATGTTGTCCACTCACTACATTGACACAGACTAACCACGCAGGCCCTGGCATTGGGAAGGTGAAAGGGTGACTTGATTGATATCTTTGAGATAGGAAGGGCAACAGAAAAATCGACAGTGAGAGAGCGAGAGATCGTCAACTTTTCCCAGGTAGGGCCTTTGTATTTAAAATTCAAACCAGATCCATCAGGATGAAATTAGGAAAATTCCTCCACAAACGGGGGGGGGGGGGGGGGAGAAATGTCAGATTTTCTCCCCTAAATGGAAATTGGTGCTGATCCATGGAGACTGACAGATTGGTCAGTCACACAGCGAGATCGGGGTGGGGGGAGGGTGATGGAGTCAGGTCTCATGTCAGTCACACAGCGAGATCGGGGTGGGGGGAGGGTGATGGAGTCAGGTCTCATGTCAGTCACACAGCGAGATCGGGGTGGGTTGGGGGGTGGGGGGGGGGATGGAGTCAGGTCCCATGTCAGTCACACAGCGAGATCGGGGTGGGGGGGAAGTGGGGCAATGGAGTCAGTCCCACGTCAGTCACACAGCGAGATCAGGGGGGGAAGGGGCGCAATGGAGTCAGGTCTCATGTCAGTCACACAGCGAGACCGGGGGGGGGAGCTAGATGGGAGAATATTGGAGAGGGAGGTGTGGGAATGAGGTAGGAGCTTGGGCTGTGTGGGGGATTGGGATTGGAGATTGGGGTGTGTGGGGGATGGGGTTGTGTGGGAGATGGGGTGCGTGTATGGGAGATGGGGGTGTGTGGGAGATGGGGGTGTGTGTGGGAGATGGGGGTGTGTGGGAGATGGGGGGGTGTGTGGGAGATGGGGGGGTGTGTGGGAGATGGGGGGTGTGTGGGGGAGATGGGGGGTGTGTGGGGGAGATGGGGGTGTGTGTGGGAGATGGGGGGTGTGTGTGGGAGATGGGGGGTGTGTGTGGGAGATGGGGGGTGTGTGTGGGAGATGGGGGGTGTGTGTGGGAGATGGGGGTGTGTGTGTGGGAGATGGGGGGTGTGTGTGGGAGATGGGGGGTGTGTGTGGGAGATGGGGGTGTGTGTGGGAGATGGGGGTGTGTGTGGGAGATGGGGGGGTGTGTGGGAGATGGGGGGGTGTGTGGGAGATGGGGGGTGTGTGGGGGAGATGGGGGGTGTGTGGGGGAGATGGGGGTGTGTGTGGGAGATGGGGGTGTGTGTGGGAGATGGGGGGTGTGTGTGGGAGATGGGGGGTGTGTGTGGGAGATGGGGGGTGTGTGTGGGAGATGGGGGGTGTGTGTGGGAGATGGGGGGTGTGTGTGGGAGATGGGGGGTGTGTGTGGGAGATGGGGGGTGTGTGTGGGAGATGGGGGGTGTGTGTGGGAGATGGGGGGTGTGTGTGGGAGATGGGGGGTGTGTGTGGGAGATGGGGGGTGTGTGTGGGAGATGGGGGTGTATGTGGGAGATGGGGGGTGTGTGGGAGATGGGGGGTGTGTGTGGGAGATGGGGGGTGTGGGGGAGATGGGGGGTGTTTGGGAGATGGGGGGTGTGTGGGAGATGGGGGGTGTGTGTGGGAGATGGGGGTGTGTGGGGGAGATGGGGGTGTGTGGGGGAGATGGGGGTGTGTGGGGGAGATGGGGGTGTGTGGGGGAGATGGGGGTGTGTGTGGGAGATGGGGGGGTGTGGGAGATGGGGGGTGTGGGGGAGATGGGGGTGTGTGTGGGAGATGGGGGTGTGTGGGAGATGGGGGGTGTGTGGGAGATGGGGGTGTGTGGGAGATGGGGGGTGTGGGGGAGATGGGGGGTGTGGGGGAGATGGGTGGTGTGGGGGGATGGGTGGTGTGGGGGAGATGGGGGTGTGTGTGGGAGATGGGGGTGTGTGTGGGAGATGGGGTGTGTGTGGGGATGGGGGGTGTGTGGGAGATGGGGGGTGTGTGGGAGATGGGGGGTGTGTGGGAGATGGGGGGGGTGTGGGGAGATGGGGGGTGTGTGGGAGATGGGGGTGTGGGGTGGGGGGTGTGTGGGGGTGGGGGGGTGTGGGGGAGATGGGGGGGTGTGGGGGGGATGGGGGGTGTGGGGGGGTGGGGGGGTGTGGGGGGATGGGGGGTGTGGGGGGGAGTGGGGGGTGTGTGTGGGGATGGGGGGTGTGGGGGGGTGGGGGGTGTGTGGGGGTGGGGGGTGTGTGGGGGGGGGGTGTGGGGGGGGGGGTGTGGGAGTGGGGGGTGTGGGGGGGGGGGGTGTGTGGGGGATGGGGGGGTGTGTGTGGGGATGGGGGGGGTGTGTGGGGAGATGGGGGGTGTGTGGGGGGGGGTGGGGTGTGGGGTGGGGGGGTGTGGGGGGGGGTGTGGGGGGTGGGGGTGTGTGGGGGTGGGGGGGTGTGGGGGGTGGGGGGGGTGTGTGTGGGGATGGGGGGGTGTGTGTGGGGTGGGGGGGTGTGGGGGGGGGTGTGGGGTGTGGGGGTGGGGGGGGTGTGTGGGGTGGGGGGTGTGTGGGGTGGGGGTGGGGTGTGGGGTGGGGGGGTGTGGGGTGGGGGGTGTGTGTGGGAGATGGGGGGTGTGTGTGGGGATGGGGGGGGGTGTGGGGTGGGGGGTGTGTGTGGGGGGGGGGTGTGTGTGGGAGATGGGGGGTGTGTGTGGGAGATGGGGGTCTGTGTGGGAGATGGGGGGTGTGTGGGAGATGGGGGGTGTGTGGGAGATGGGGGGTGTGTGTGGGAGATGGGGGGTGTGTGTGGGAGATGGGGGGTGTGGGGAGATGAGGGGTGTGTGGGAGATGGGGGGTGTGTGTGGGAGATGGGGGTGTGTGGGGGAGATGGGGGTGTGTGTGGGAGATGGGGGGTGTGGGGGAGATGGGGGTGTGTGGGGAGATGGGGGGTGTGGGGGAGATGGGGTGTGTGTGGGAGATGGGGGTGTGTGGGAGATGGGGGGTGTGTGGGGAGATGGGGGTGTGTGGGAGATGGGGGGTGTGGGGGAGATGGGGGTGTGGGGGTGGGGGGTGAGGGGGGGGGTGGTGTGGGGGAGATGGGGGTGGTGTGGGAGATGGGGGTGTGTGGGGGAGATGGGGGTGTGTGGGGGGATGGGGGGTGTGTGGGTGTGGGGGTGTGGGGGGATGGGGGGGTGTGGGGGATGGGGGGTGTGTGGGGGGGGGTGTGGGGGTGTGGGGGAGATGGGGGTGTGTGGGGGGATGGGGGGTGTGTGGGGAGATGGGGGGTGTGTGGGGAGATGGGGTGGGGGTGTGGGGGGTGGGGGGTGGGTGTGGGGGGAGATGGGGGGTGTGTGGGGGATGGGGGTGTGTGGGGGATGGGGGTGTGTGGGGGAGATGGGGGGTGGGGTGTGGGGGGTGTGGGGGGTGGGGGGTGGGGGGGGTGTGGGGGGGTGGGGGGTGTGGGGGGTGGGGGGTGTGGGGGGATGGGGGGTGTGTGGGGGAGATGGGGGGTGTGGGGGGGGGTGTGGGGGGGTGGGGGTGGGGTGTGGGGGGATGGGGGGGTGTGGGGGGTGGGGGTGTGTGGGGGGGGGGTGTGTGGGGTGGGGGGTGTGTGGGAGATGGGGGGTGTGGGGGTGTGGGGGGTGTGGGGGGTGTTGGGGGGGTGGGGATGGGGGGTGTGTGGGAGATGGGGGTGTGGGGGGAGATGGGGGTGTGTGGGGGGGGGGGTGTGGGGTGGGGGGTGGGGGTGGGGGTGTGGGGGAGATGGGGGGTGTGGGGGAGATGGGGTGTGTGGGGGAGATGGGGGGTGTGGGGGAGATGGGGGTGGTGTGGGAGATGGGGGGTGTGGGGGAGATGGGGGGGTGTGGGGGGTGGGGGTGTGGGGGGTGGTGGGGGGTGTGGGGGGTGGGGGTGTGGGGGGATGGGGGTGTGGGGGGGGGGGTGTGGAGGGGGTGTGGGGGAGTGGGGGGTGTGGGGGAGATGGGGGGTGTGTGGGGAGATGGGGGTGTGGGGGGAGATGGGGGGTGTGTGGGGGATGGGGGGTGTGTGGGGGTGGGGGTGTGTGTGGGAGATGGGGGGGTGTGGGGGAGATGGGGGTGTGTGGGGGAGATGGGGGTGTGTGGGGGAGATGGGGGGTGTGGGGGAGATGGGGTGGTGTGGGGGAGATGGGGGGTGTGGGGGAGATGGGGGTGTGTGGGGGAGATGGGGGTGTGTGGGGGAGATGGGGGTGGGGGGGATGTGGGGGGTGTGGGGGAGATGGGGGGTGTGGGGGGAGATGGGGGGTGTGGGGGAGATGGGTGGTGTGGGGGAGATGGGGGTGTGTGGGGTGGGGGTGTGTGGGGAGATGGGGGGGTGTGTGGGAGATGGGGGGTGTGGGGGAGATGGGGGGTGTGTGGGAGATGGGGGGTGTGTGTGGGAGATGGGGGTGGTGTGGGAGATGGGGGTGTGTGGGGAGATGGGGGTGTGTGGGAGATGGGGGTGTGGGGAGATGGGGTGTGTGGGAGATGGGGGGTGTGGGGAGATGGGGTGTGGGGGAGATGGGGGTGGGTGGGGGAGATGGGGAGATGGGGAGGGGGGAGGGGAGATGTGGGGGTGGGAGACAGGAATAGGAGATGGGGAGATGGCGGTGTAGGAATTGGGGTTTGGGAGAAGGAATGTGGGACCTGGTGGGGTGTGGTGGGAGGTGTGGGGTGTGGGAGCTTGGATAGGTAGAGGGTGGTTTCGAAGACACTGATGGGAGATGGGGGTTGGAGTTGGGGAGTGGGAAATAGGGCTAGGTGAGGGGAGTGAGGAACAAGAGAGGTGGCTGTGGGGGTTTGGGGAGTGGGGGGATGGGGAGAACCCAGTCACAGAAGGGGCATTAACAGGGTTGGCTCCCCCCTACCCCTTAGACCTTGAGCAAGCTGGTTTCTCAGCTCTCTGTCCCTCCCCAGGTCATTGTCTGGTGTAAAGTCCTGAGCCAGCCCTCACGCAGTGTCTTGGCTGTGATGAGGTGAGTAGATGATGTGAAACCCATTCCCTGACACCCAGCCAACCCTCCGCTCTCCTGACAGGGTTAACTCTGAAGCTGCGAAAGGGCTGCCCCCACTCAACTGTGTCTGGGAAATGCTGGTCAGTTCAGAGGCTCTGCTGTGTGTGGTCTCGATTGTTAACATCAGTGTCACTCTCCCGTATCAATCAGGAGATATAGCTGTCAAACACCAGGCTCATCCATATCATCATCTCATCCAAAACAACCCACTCACTCCCATTTCACTCACGACACATTAACAGTCCACTGGCCCTTTGCAGATGGTCCAAGGCTGGGGGGTTGGGGGATGGTGTGGGAGGGTGTAGAGATGGTTCAGTGTGATTTGGACTGGCTGAGTGATGGGGAAAATGCAAGGCAGATGCAGTATAACATGGGTAAATGTGAGGTGATCCACTTTGGAAGCACAAACAGGAGGAGGATTATTATCGAAATGGCGATAGATTGGGAAATGGGGATTTGTATAGAGATCTGGGTGTCCTTGTACACCAGTCGCTGAAAGTAACCATGCAGGGGTCACAGGCAGTGAAGAAGGGAAATGGGATGGTGACCTTCATAGTGAGAGGATTGGTGTCAAGGAGCTGGGATGTCTTGCTGCAACTGTACAAGGCCTTGGAGAGACCACACCTGGAATACTGTGTGCAGTTTTGGTCTCCTTATCTGAAGAAGGATGTCCTAGCTATGGAGGAATGGAACAAAGGTTTACAAGGCTGATTCCTGGGCTTCAGGACTGACATACAAAGACAGCATGGATTGGTTAGGACTACATTCACTGTAGTTTAAAAGAATGAGGAGAAGTCTCATAGAAATCTAGAACATTCTAACAGGACAACAGGCAACACCAAAATTGGAGGGGTAGTGGACAGCGAAGACGTTTACCTCAGATTACAACAGGATCTTGACCAGATGGGCCAATGGGCTGAGAGGTGGCAGATGGAGTTTAATTCAGATAAATACGAGACGTTGCAGTTTGGGAAAGTAAATCTTAGCAGGACTTATACACTTAATGGTAAGGTCCTAGGGAGTGTTGCTGAACAAAGAGACCTTGGAGTGCAGGTTCATAGCTCC
This sequence comes from Chiloscyllium punctatum, assembly GCF_047496795.1. Lineage (NCBI taxonomy): Eukaryota > Metazoa > Chordata > Chondrichthyes > Orectolobiformes > Hemiscylliidae > Chiloscyllium > Chiloscyllium punctatum. The sequence goes on from NC_092740.1 coordinate 5,292,303, forward strand.
TTGAAAGTGGAGTCGCAGGTAGATAGGATAGTGAAGAAGGTGTTTGATACGCTTTCCTTTATTGGTCAGAGTATTAAGTACAGGAGTTGGGAGGTCATGTTGCGGCTGTATAGGACATTGGTTAGGCCACTGCTGGAATATTGCGTGCAATTCTGGTCTCCTTCCTATCGGAAAGATGTTGTGAAACTTGAAAGGGTTCAGAAAGGATTTACAAGGATGTTGGCAGGGCTGGAGGATCTGAGCTACAGGGAGAGGCTGAACAGGCTGGGGCTGTTTTCCCTGGAGCGTCGGAGGCTCAGGGGTGACCTTATAGAGGTTTACAAAATTATGAGGGACATGGATAGGGTACATAGGCAAAGTCTTTTCCCTGGGGTGGGGGAGTCCAGAACTAGAGGGCATAGGTTTAGGTTAAGAGTGGAAAGATATAAAAGGGACCTAAGGGGCAATGTTTTCACACAGAGGGTGGTACGTGTATGGAATGAGCTGCCAGAGGATGTGGTGGAGGCTGGTACAATTGCAACATTTAAGAGGCATCTGGATGGGGATATGAATAGGAAGGGATTGGAGGGATATGGGCTGGGTACTGGCAGGTGGGACTAGATTAGATTGGGATATCTGGTCGTCATGGATGAGTTGGACCGAAGGGTCTGTTTCTGTGCTCTACATCTCTATGATTCTATGAGTCTATGTCGAGACAGGGTAAACATGGGAAAGATATTCCTGATGACTGGGGAGTCCAGAACCAGAGGGTCACAGTCTAAGGATACAGGGTAGGTCATTTGTGGGACTGAGATGGGGAAAAATGTCTTCACCTGGAGAGGGTGGAGCCAGTGGGATTCTCTGGCACAGAAAGTGGTTAGGACCAAAACATTGAATGTTTCAATAAGGAGCGAGATATAGCTCTTAGGATAAAGGGATTAAAGAGTGTGGGGAAAAGCAGGAGCAGATTATTGGATGACCAGCCATGATCCTATTGAATGTGGAGCAGGCTGGAGGGGCTGAATGGCCTCCCCTGCTCCTACTTTCAAGGTTGACCCACTAGGAGCAGTTTAACAACTACAGAAAAGAGGGGAGTGTAGGAAGTGAGGGAGGAGTTGGAGGAGGTGACAATGTATCCAGTCCCCATGGTACCCAACATCTGGAAATGGGAATACACACTCTTACTGCCATGGAATAAATCATTCCCGTTCCTCAAGAGGAAGCCAGTCTGGCCAGGATTTTATCTGGGCTGGTCTGAACAAGAAGGGGTGTTGGGAGTAAACCCACCGGGGTGGGGAGAGGTGGGGGGGGGGGGGGGGTATTAGGAGAAGCAGGTGGCAGGTGTGGGCTGAGCTGCTCAAAATCCTGGGCCAAGAGTCGAGATCCATGCTCTCTGTTCAGTGACACCTACCTCAGGCTGAGATTGACAGAGGGTGGGTTTTTGTTCATTCACTGAGCATTGCCCGTCCCTAGTTGCCCCCCTTGTGAAGGTGGGGGTGAGCTGCCTTCCTGACCCACTGCAGTCCATGTGCTGTAGGGTGACCCACAATGCCCTGAGGGAGGGAATTCCAGGATTCTGACCCGGGACACTGAAGGAACTGTGGTATATTTCCAAGTCAGGATGGGGAGGGGCTTGGAGGGGAACTTGCAGGGGGTGGTGTTCCCATGTACCTGCTGCTGTTGTCTTTCTAGGTAGGTGGTGGTCGTGGGGATATTGATAGTGGCAATGTCTGGTGACTTCTGTTCAAACATTGTCACAGAAGGCATTTGAGCTCAGTAAGTATTGAGAATCAAAATTCTATTGATGACTATGTGACCATTGTCAATTGTTGTAAGAACCCATCTGGTTCACTCATGCCCTTTAGTGGGGGGGGAATCTGCTGTGCTCATCTGGTCTTACTCCAAGCAGCGGAGAGTTTGTCTCCTAATACCCATTGATTCCCATTTTGCCAGGCTCCTTGATGCCACACTCGGTCAAATACACCCTTGATACCAAGGGCCATCATTGTCCTCTTCCCTCTGGAATTCAGCTCTGCTCTCCAGGTTTGGAATGAAAGTCTCTTCTGTCTGAAAATTGTTGGAGTCAGAGTGAGGCTAGGGTTAGGGGTTAGGAGTTAGGGCTGAGGAGTTTGGGGTTGGGGTTAGAGTTAGGGGTTCGGCGTTAGGGTTTAGGATCACAAGTTAGGGTCAGGGGTTAGCACCAGGGGTTAGGTTTTGGTGTTAGGGTTTGGAGATAGGATGTAGGGTTAGGGTTAGGGGTTAGGAGTTAGGGGTAGATGTTAAAGGTTAGGGTTGGGGGTTAGGATTAGGGGTTAGGAGTTAGGGGCTAGCATTAGGGGTTAGGGTTGGAGATTAGCCTTATGGGGTCGGCGTTAGGGTCGGCGTTAGGGGTCGGCGTTAGGGGTCGGCGTTAGGGGTCGGCGTTAGGGGGTCAGTGTTAGGGGGTCAGTGTTAGGGGGTCAGCGTTAGGGGTGAGTACTAGGGTGAGGATTGCGATTTTATGGTAAAGTGTGAGAGGGAGGGGTAAGTGCTCGGTAGAAATTTAGTTTGAGGATTTTGGTTTGAGAATGAATCATTAGGTTGGGGTTAGGACTCAGACTGGGGCTGGATGCTTATTGTCACATTATGCTTAAGGTCAGGGTTAGGGGTCAGGGTTAGGGGTCAGGGTTAATGACTGTGATTAGGGATTACCATTTGGAGTGAGGAGTTTTGTATTTATTCATGAGACGTGGCTGTTTTTGGTCAGGCCGGCATTTACTGTCCATCCCTAATTACCCAGGGGGCAGTTAAGAGGACCCCACATTGCTGTGGGTCTGGAGTCACATATAGGCCAGACCAGGTAAGGACATGAATGACCCAGATGGGTTTTCCAACAATCAACAGTGATTTCGTGGTCATCATTAGGCTTTTAATTCTGGATTCTTATTAAACACAAATTCCACCATCTCCTGTAGCAGGATTTGAACCCAGGAACACAGAATAGACCAACAATAACATGACAAGGTATTACCTCCCCATGTTGGCATTAGGGTCAGCTCCAGCTGAGGTGTAACAGTTAGTTGTGGGAGTCAGTGCTCAGTGTGAGATTTAGGTCAGGGTTCACAGTGAGATTTAAGGTCAGGGATCACAGTGAGATTAAGGGTCAGGGATCACAGTGAGATTAAGGGTCAGGGTTCACAGTGAGATTAAGGGTCAGGGTTCACAATGATATTTAGGGTCAGGGTTCACAGTGAGATTAAGGGTCAGAGTTCACAGCAAGATTAGGGTCAGGGTTCACAGTGAGATTAGGGGTCAGGATTCAGAGCGAGATTTAGGGTCAGAAGTTACTGAGAGTTAGGGTCAGGGTTTACAGTGAGTTTTAGGGTCAGAGGTCGCTGAGATTTATGGTCAGCATTCACAGTGAGATTAAGGGTCAGGGTTCACAGCGAGATTTAGGGTCAGAGTTCACAGTGAGATTTAGGGTCAGGTTTCAGAGCGAGATTTAGCGTCAGAGGTCACTGAGAGTTAGGGTTAGAGTTCACAGCAAGATTTAGGGTCAGGGTTCAGAGTGAGATTTAGGGTCAGTGCTCACAAGGAGATTAAGGGTCAGGGATCACAGAAATATTTGGGGTTGGAGTTCACAGTAAGTTTTAGGGTCAGAGGGCACAGTAAGATTTAGTGTTGGGGTCAGTGTCGGGATGAGGATGAGTCCTGGTGGGGTCAGTGAGCAGATCATTGTGATGTAGTGTCAGTCTCTGTGACTGCCAGTGCTATAAGTTAGTACCAAGTTAGAACTCCGGTTTTCTGGAAAATTCATCCCATTCACAAACAACATCAGGAACACCTGGAAAAGCTCCAGACTGGGTTCACATTTGGCACAGGATTACCCGCTGCTGAGGGTGTGGATACTCTATGAGACTGGGTCAGAGCCGCTGCACGAACACTCACTCAGACACTGTAGGGTCCTCGCTTCCCAGTGGTGATCCTCTCCACATCTCAGTGTCCCATCCCCTTCAGAGAAGGAGTAACCAGCGACACACTGATATACAGCCCGGCTCCCAACAGGATACACTGCTCTCAGATCCTGCATGAGGGAAAACGAGAATCATCCATTACCCAGCTCAGGGGCAGGAGGGAGGGGAAAACACACACACACACACACAGAGACACACACAGACACACACACAGACACACACACACACCCACAGAGACACACACATACACACACACACACCCACAGAGACACACACACACAAACACACAGAGACATACACACACACACAGAGACACACACATACACACACACACACCCACAGAGACACACACACACAAACACACAGAGACATACACACACACACAGAGACACACACATACACACACACAGACACACACACACACCCACAGAGACACACACATACACACACACAGACACACACACACACCCACAGAGACACACACACACAAACACACAGAGACATACACACACACACAGAGACACACACATACACACACACAGACACACACACACACCCACAGAGACACACACATACACACACACAGACACACACACACACCCACAGAGACACACACACAGACACACACACACACAGACACACAAACACACACACACAGAGGGATTCAGATCAAACCCTGGCAGCAATTTCCCAAAAACATGCAGCAAGGGAAACCAAGGGAAGGAGGTCACACAGTGTGAGGGGGGTTACCCAGTGTGAGGGGGGTCACAGGGTGAGGGGGGTCACCCAGTGTGAGGGGGGTCACAGGGTGAGGGGGGTCACCCAGTGTGAGGGGGGTCACAGGGTGAGGGGGGTCACCCAGTGTGAGGGGGGTCACCCAGTGTGAGGGGGTCACCCAGTGTGAGGGGGGTCACAGGATGAGGGGGTCACCCAGTGTGAGGGGGGTCACAGGGTGAGGGGGGGGTCACAGGATGAGGGGGTCACTCAGTGCGAGTGGGGTCATTCAGTGTGAGTGGGTCACCCAGTGTGAGGGGGGTCACCCAGTGTGAGGGGGGACAACCAGTGTGAGGGGGGACAACCAGTGTGAGGGGGGACAACCAGTGTGAGGGGGGTCACCCACAATGAGGGGGGTCACCCACAATGAGGGGGGTCACCCACAATGAGGGGGGCCACTCAGTGTGAGGGGGGGGTCACAGGGTGAGGGGGGGGTCACAGGGTGAGGGGGTCACCCAGTGTGAGGTGGGTCACTCAGTGTGAGAGGGGTCACTCAGTGTGAGGGGGGTCACTCAGTGTGAGGGGGGTCACTCAGTGTGAGGGGGGTCACTCAGTTCAGGGTCACTCAGTGTGAGAGGGTCACTCAGTGTGAGGGGGGTCACTCAGTGTGAGGGGGTCACTCAGTGTGAAGGGGGGATCAGTGTGAGGCGGGTCACTCAGTTTGGGGGGGTCACACAGTGGGGGGGTCACTCAGTGGGGGGAGGTCACTCAGTGTGGCGCAGGGTATCTCAATGTGAGGGAGGACATTCAATGTGAGGGGGGGTCACTCAGTGTGAGGGGGGTCACTCAGTGTGGGGGGGGTCACTCAGTGTGGGGGGGGTCACTCAGTGTGAGGGGGGTCACTCAGTGTGAGGGGGGTCACTCAGTGTGAGGGGGGTCACTCAGTGTGAGGGGGTCACTCAGTGTGAGGGGGGTCACTCAGTGTGAGGGGGGTCACTCAGTGTGAGAGGGTCACTCAGTTCAGGGTCACTCAGTGTGAGAGGGTCACTCAGTTCAGGGTCACTCAGTGTGGGGGGGTCACTCAGTGTGTGGGGGTCACTCAGTGTGAGGGGGTTCACTCAGTGTGAGGGGGTTCACTCAGTGTGAGGGGGTTCACTCAGTTCAGGGTCACTCAGTGTGAGGGGGGTCACTCAGTGTGGGGGGGGTCACTCAGTGTGGGGGGGTCACTCAGTGTGGGGGGGGTCACTCAGTGTGAGGGGGTCACTCAGTGTGAGGGGGTCACTCAGTGTGAGGGCGGGTCACTCAGTTCAGGGTCACTCAGTGTGAGAGGGTCACTCAGTTCAGGGTCACTCAGTGTGAGAGGGTCACTCAGTGTGAGGGGGTCACTCAGTGTGAGGGGGTCACTCAGTGTGAGGGGGTCACTCAGTGTGAGGGGGGTCACTCAGTGTGAGGGGGGTCACTCAGTGTGGGGGGGTCACTCAGTGTGGGGGGGGTCACTCAGTGTGGGGGGGGTCACTCAGTGTGGGGGGGGTCACTCAGTTCAGGGTCACTCAGTGTGAGGGGGTCACTCAGTGTGTGGGGGTCACTCAGTGTGGGGGGGGTCACTCAGTGTGGGGGGGGGTCACTCAGTGTGGGGGGGTCACTCAGTGTGGGGGGGGTCACTCAGTGTGGGGGGGGTCACTGAGTTCAGGGTCACTCAGTGTGAGGGGGGTCACTCAGTTCAGGGTCACTCAGTGTGAGG
>NC_092740.1:5298789-5388526 GCF_047496795.1 Chiloscyllium punctatum
GAGTCCCTCTCCCACTGCAAACTCCCAGATCATTTCCTCTGCCTGAAGCTCTTCAACCATGTCGTGAAACAAACTCGGTACCACAGCCACATTCGCTTCCTCAGTGCCAGCATCCGTAACCAACTCATCCCACACGGACTCCAGACCACCTTTAAACCAGCAGAGTTCGGACCCGAACAGGACAAACAGTACAGACTACAGATTCAAAAACACCAGCAACAGTTCTCCTTCAAGATCCTCCGCTCCACGCTTGCAGCAATGCGCCGTCACCTAACCTCTCTCCAGTCAGCCCTGCCTCAGCTGAGGACCACACTCTCTCAGAATTGCAAAGGACCCACTCTGTACTACATCCTCAGGAGAATTCATACTCTCAACAAACAGTATTTCAACTCCATCTCAAACATCAAAAACTGTAAGTACAACAAACTTTTATCTACCCACCTCCATAACCAGCGCTCCTCAAACATTCCAGAAGATTCCCCCGGCCTCTGGAACTGCTCGGACGCCATTAGCCATGTGGCTGATGCAGCTGCCACCCCCACACTGATTGATGATGTCACTTCCACCCCCATCATGGCCACTCCCACAACCACTTCCACCCCTCACAATTCCTCATGCATCACACGTGACATCACTTCCGCCCTTCACATCATCGCTGATGCCACACGCTCAGTGACTTCCACCCCCCCCTACTGCTGTGGTCACCACCACTTCCGCCCCCACCGACGCCACTCACCTGCATTCTGCTGACACGCCCCCCACAGACCCCACTGTCACCATCCCCGCCCCCCCCAGAGGGGAACACCACCCCTGCTCATGCCTCCACCCCCATTCCCCCCACCATCACACCCACTCCAGTTATGGGTTCCGCCCCCAATCCCAGCTCTACACCCACACCAGATCCCAGCTCCCAGCCCTGCCAAGTTTTCACCATCCCCCCAGACCTCCCCCTCACTGAGGATGAACGATCAGTCCTCAGCAAAGGACTCACCTTCATCCCCCTCCGTCCACGCATCAATGAATTTAATACACACCGTGATGTCGAACAATTCTTCCGTCGCCTCCGCCTCCGAGCTTACTTTCACAATCAGGACTCCCGCCCACCTTCCGAGGACCCCTTCGCCCACCTCCAACACACTGCATCCGCCTGGACACCCCGCGCTGGCCTATTACCTGCCCTCGACCTCTTCATTTCCAACTGCCGCCGGGACATTAAACGCCTCAACCTGTCGACCCCCCTCTCCCCCACTCCAACCTCTCGCCCTCACAACGCGCAGCCCTCCAATCCCTCTGCTCCAATCCCAACCTCACCATCAAGCCAGCGGATAAAGGGGGCGCAGTGGTAGTCTGGCGCACTGACCTCTACACCGTTGAAACCAAACACCAACTCGAGGACACCTCTTCCTACTGCACCCTCGACCATGACCCCACCCCCCATCACCAAACCATCATCTCCCAGACCATACAGAACCTCATCACCTCAGGAGATCTCCCACCCACAGCTTCCAACCTCATAGTCCGGGAGCCCCGCACTGCCCGGTTCTACCTCCTTCCCAAGATCCACAAGCCTGACCACCCTGGCCGACCCATTGTCTCAGCATGCTCCTGCCCCACTGAACTCATCTCTACCTACATCGACACTGTCCTATCCCCCCTAGTCCAGGAACTCCTCACATAAGTTCGAGACACCACCCACGCCCTCCACCTCCTCCAAGACTTCCGTTTCCCCGGCCCCCAACGCCTTATCTTCACCATGGATATCCAATCCCTCTACACCTCCATCCGCCATGACCAGGGCCTCCAAGCCCTCTGTTTTTTCCTCTCCAGACGTCCCCAACAGTACCCTTCCACTGACACTCTCATTCGTTTGGCCGAACTGGTCCTGACCCTTAACAGTTTCTCCTTTGAATCCTCCCACTTCCTCCAGACCAAAGGCGTAGCCATGGGCACCCGTTTGGGCCCCAGCTATGCCTGTCTCTTTGTTGGCTATGTAGAGCAGTTGATCTTCCGTAATTACACCGGCACCACTCCCCACCTCTTCCTCCGCTACATTGATGACTGCATTGGCGCCACCTCGTGCTCCCGCGAGGAGGTTGAGCAATTCATCAACTTCACCAACACATTCCACCCTGACCTTAAATTTACACCTGGACCATGTCTGACACCTCCCTCCCCTTCCTGGACCTCTCCATCTCCATTAATGATGACCGACTTGACACTGACATTTTTTACAAACCCACCGACTCCCACAGCTACCTGGATTACACCTCTTCCCACCCTACCTCTTGCAAAAATGCCATCCCGTATTCCCAATTCCTCTGCCTCCGCCGTATCTGCTCCCAGGAGGACCAGTTCCACCACAGAACACACCAGATGGCCTCCTTCTTTAGAGACCGCAATTTCCCTTCCCATGTGGTTAAAGATGCCCTCCAACGCATCTCGTCTACATCCCGCACCTCCGCCCTCAGACCCCACCCCTCCAACCGTAACAAGGACAGAACGCCCCTGGTGCTCACCTTCCACCCTACCAACCTTCGCATAAACCAAATCATCCGCCGACATTTCCGCCACCTCCAAAAAGACCCCACCACCAGGGATATATTTCCCTCCCCACCCCTTTCCGCCTTCCGCAAAGACCGTTCCCTCCGTGACTACCTGGTCAGGTCCACGCCCCCCCCACGACCCACCCTCCCATCCTGGCACCTTCCCCTGCCACCGCAGGAACTTTAAAACCTGTGCCCACACCTCCTCCCTCACCTCTATCCAAGGCCCTAAAGGAGCCTTCCACATCCATCAAAGTTTTACCTGCACATCCACTAATATCATTTATTGTACCCGTTGCTCCTGATGCGGTCTCCTCTACATTGGGGAGACTGGGCGCCTCCTAGCAGAGCGCTTTAGGGAACATCTCCGGGACACCCGCACCAATCAACCAAACCGCCCTGTGGCCCAACATTTCAACTCCCCCTCCCACTCTGCCAAGGACATGGAGGTCCTGGGCCTCCTTCACCGCCGCTCCCTCACCACCAGACGCCTGGAGGAAGAACGCCTCATCTTCCGCCTCGGAACACTTCAACCCCAGGGCATCAATGTGGACTTCAACAGTTTCCTCATTTCCCCTTCCCCCACCTCACCCTAGTTCCAAACTTCCAGCTCAGCACTGTCCCCTTGACTTGTCTGGACTTGTCCTACCTGCCTATCTCCTTTTCCACCTATTCACTCCACCCTCTCCTCCCTGACCTATCACCTTCATCCCCTCCCCCACTCACCCATTGTACTCTATGCTACTCTCTCCCCACCCCCACCCTCCTCTAGCTTATCTCTCCACGCCTCAGGCTCACTGCCTTTATTCCTGATGAAGGGCTTTTGCCCGAAATGTCAATTTTACTGCTTGTTGGATGCTGCCTGAACTGCTGTGCTCTTCCAGCACCACTAATCCAGAATCTGGTTTCCAGCATCTGCAGTCATTGTTTTTACCCCACTTTAATATCCCACCCAGTCTAATCCCACTTTCCCCCCTCACTCCCCGCTCACTTTAATATCCCACCCAGTCTAATCCCACTCTCCCCCCTCACTCCCCGCTCACTTTAATATCCCACCCAGTCTAATCCCACTTTCCCCCCTCACTCCCCACTCTCTTTAATATCCCACCCAGTCTAATCCCACTCTCCCCCCTCACTCCCCACTCTCTTTAATATCCCACCCAGTCTAATCCCACTCTCCCCCCTCACTCTCTGCTCCCTTTAATATCCCACCCAGTCTAATCCCACTTTCCCCCCTCACTCCCCGCTCCCTTTAATATCCCACCCAGTCTAATCCCACTCTCCCCCCTCACTCCCCGCTCCCTTTAATATCCCACCCAGTCTAATCCCACTTTCCCCCCTCACTCCCCGCTCCCTTTAATATCCCACCCAGTCTAATCCCACTTTCCCCCCTCACTCCCCGCTCCCTTTAATATCCCACCCAGTCTAATCCCACTCTCCCCCCTCACTCCCCACTCCCTTTAATATCCCACCCAGTCTAATCCCACTCTCCCCCCTCACTCTCTGCTCCCTTTAATATCCCACCCAGTCTAATCCCACTCTCCCCTGATGATATCATTGAATCCCAGCAGTGCAGAGAGAGGCCATTCGGCCCATTGTTCTGCACCGACTCTCCATAGAGCATACCAACCGATCCAACCCCCTTACCCGATAACTCTGCATATAGCATGGCCAAATCACCTAGCCTCCACAAATGTGGAAACTGGAGTACCCCACACAGACAGGGGGAGAATACTCAGACTCCTCACTGACAGTGCCCTGGTGCTGTGAGGCAGCAGTGTGAACCACCGAGCCACCGTGCCACCCATATATGGTGAGGGAGTTAAATGCCACCCTGGAGTGGTACGATTAGACAAACTAACACAACTAAAGGCAGATAAATCCCTTGGACTTGATGGTTTGCATTCTTGGCTTCTGAAAGAGACAGCGACAGAGATAGTGGATACAATAGTTGTAATTTTCCTAAAATTATTAGGCTTTGGAGAGGTACCAGAGGATCAAAAAATTGCTAATGTGACACCCCTGTTCATAAAGGGAGGGAGGCAAAAAGCAGAGAAATCTAAACTGATTCGCCCAACATTTGATGCAAATGTATTGGTATCAGTTACGAAGCAAGTAATTGTCGAACATTTGGAAATTTTTTATCGAATCAAGCAGAATCAGCATGTCTTCATGAAAGGGAAATTGTATCGGACTAATGTGTGAGATGTTTTCAATCAGCTCACAACCAGAATGGAGAGAGCGGAACCCAGTAGATATGTTCTATGTGAACTTCCAAAAGGAATTCGACAAGATACCTCACAAAAGGTTAAGGCCTAAGACTCCATGGTGTTGAGGATAGTGTATTGGTGGGGATAGAGAATTGGTTAATGGGCAGGAGTGAGTAGGGATGAGGGTTTCTTTTTCAGGTTGTGACCAGTGGGGGTCAGTGCCTGTCCCTAGTTGCCCTTGAGAGGTGCCCTCTTGAACCACTACATCCCACAATGCGCTGAGGGAGGGGATTCCAGGTTTTAGTCCCAGTGACAGTGAAGGATATATTTCCAAATCAGGATAGTCAGTGGTTTATAGTCAAACAGTTCAGACACAGATCCTTCGGTCCAACTCATCCCGCACTGACCAGACGTCCCGCACTGACCAGACGTCCCGCACTGACCAGACGTCCCGCACTGACCAGATACCCCGCACTGACCAGACGTCCTGCACTGACCAGACATCCCGCACTGACCAGACGTCCCGCACTGACCAGACGTCCCACACTGACCAGACGTCCCGCACTGACCAGACATTCCACCTTGACCAGACGTCCCACACTGACCAGATACCCCACACTAACCAGATACCCCAATCTGACCAGACGTCCCACACTGACCAGATATCCCAATCTGACCAGACGTCCCACACTGACCAGATACCCCACACTGACCAGACGTCCCACACTGACCAGATACCCCACACTGACCAGATGTCCCGCACTGACCAGACGTCCCGCACTGACCAGACGTCCCGCACTGACCAGATACCCCGCACTGACCAGATGTCCCGCACTGACCAGACGTCTCGCACTGACCAGATACCCCAATCTGACCAGACGTCCCACACTGACCAGATACCCAACACTGACCAGACGTCCCACACTGACCAGACGTCCCACACTGACCAGACATCCCGCACTGACCAGATACCCCGCACTGACCAGACGTCCCGCACTGACCAGACGTCCAACACTGACCAGACGTCCCGCACTGACCAGATACCCCGCACTGACCAGACGTCCCGCACTGACCAGACATCCCGCACTGACCAGACGTCCCGCACTGACCAGACATCCCGCACTGACCAGACGTCCCGCACTGACCAGACGTCCCGCACTGACCAGATTCCCCAATCTGACCAGATACCCCAATCTGACCAGACGTCCCACACTGACCAGATACCCCGCACTGACCAGATACCCCGCACTGACCAGACGTCCCGCACTGACCAGACGTCCCGCACTGACCAGACGTCCTGCACTGACCAGATACCCCAATCTGACCAGACGTCCCACACTGACCAGATACCCCACACTGACCAGATACCCCAATCTGACCAGACGTCCCACACTGACCAGATACCCCAATCTGACCAGATGTCCCACACTGACCAGGTACCCCGCACTGACCAGGCGTCCCGCACTGACCAGACGTCCCGCACTGACCAGACATCCCACACTGACCAGATACTCCAGACTGACCAGACGTCCCGCACTGACCAGACGTCCCGCACTGACCAGATACCCCGCACTGACCAGACATCCCGCACTGACCAGACATCCCACACTGACCAGACGTCCCGCACTGACCAGACATCCCACACTGACCAGACACCCCGCACTGACCAGACATCCCGCACTGACCAGATACCCCACACTGACCAGACGTCCCACACTGACCAGATACCCCGCACTGACCAGACGTCCCACACTGACCAGATACCCCGCACTGACCAGACGTCCCACACTGACCAGATACCCCAATCTAACCAGACGTCCCGCACTGACCAGACGTCCCGCACTGACCAGACGTCCCGCACTGACCAGACATCCCACACTGACCAGACGTCCCACACTGACCAGATACCCCAATCTGACCAGACGTCCCACACTGACCAGACGTCCCACACTGACCAGACGTCCCACACTGACCAGATACCCCGCACTGACCAGACATCCCACACTGACCAGATACCCCGCACTGACCAGACGTCCCACACTGAGCAGATACCCCAATCTGACCAGACGTCCCGCACTAACCAGACGTCCCACACTGACCAGACATCCCGCACTGACCAGATACCCCGCACTGACCAGACGTCCTGCACTGACCAGACGTCCTGCACTGACCAGACGTCCCGCACTGACCAGACGTCCCGCGCTGACCAGATGTCCCGCACTGACCAGACGTCCCGCACTGACCAGATACCCTGCACTGACCAGACGTCCCGCACTGACCAGACATCCCACACTGACCAGATACCCCGCACTGACCAGACGTCCCACACTGACCAGATACCCCGCACTGACCAGACGTCCCACACTGACCAGATACCCCGCACTGACCAGACATCCCACACTGACCAGATACCCCAATCTGACCAGACGTCCCGCACTGACCAGACGTCCCGCACTGACCAGACGTCCCACACTGACCAGATACCCCAATCTGACCAGACGTCCCGCACTGACCAGACGTCCCGCACTGACCAGACATCCCACACTGACCAAACGTCCCGCATTGACCAGATACCCCGCACTGACCAGACGTCCCGCACTGACCAGACGTCCCGCACTGACCAGACGTCCCGCACTGACCAGATACCCTGCACTGACCAGACGTCCTGCACTGACCAGACGTCCCAAACTGACCAGATACCCCAATCTGACCAGACGTCCCACACTGACCAGACGTCCCGCACTGACCAGATACCCCAATCTGACCAGACATCCCACACTGACCAGACATCCCGCACTGACCAGATGTCCCGCATTGACCAGACGTCCCGCACTGACCAGATACCCTGCACTGACCAGACATCCCACACTGACCAGACGTCCCGCACTGACCAGACGTCCCACACTGACCAGACGTCCCGCACTGACCAGATACCCCGCACTGACCAGACATCCCGCACTGACCAGATGTCCCGCACTGACCAGACGTCCCACACTGACCAGGTACCCCGCACTGACCAGACATCCCACACTGACCAGACGTCCCGCACTGACCAGACGTCCCGCACTGACCAGACGTCCCACACTGACCAGACGTCCCGCACTGACCAGACGTCCCGCACTGACCAGACATCCCACACTGACCAGACGTCCCGCACTGACCAGACGTCCCGCACTGACCAGACGTCCCGCACTGACCAGACATCCCGCACTGACCAGACGTCCCACACTGACCAGATACCCCGCACTGACCAGACGTCCCGCACTGACCAGACGTCCCGCACTGACCAGATACCCCGCACTGACCAAACGTCCCACACTGACCAGGTACCCCGCACTGATCAGACATCCCACACTGACCAGACGTCCCGCACTGACCAGACGTCCCGCACTGACCAGACGTCCCACACTGACCAGACGTCCCACACTGACCAGACATCCCACACTGACCAGACGTCCCACACTGACCAGATACCCCGCACTGACCAGACATCCCGCACTGACCAGACATCCCGCACTGACCAGACGTCCAGCACTGACCAGACACCCCGCACTGACCAGACGTCCCGCACTGACCAGACGTCCCACACTGACCAGACGTCCCGCACTGACCAGACGTCCCGCACTGACCAGACATCCCACACTGACCAGACGTCCCGCACTGACCAGACGTCCCACACTGACCAGACATCCCACACTGACCAGACGTCCCACACTGACCAGATACCCCGCACTGACCAGACATCCCGCACTGACCAGACGTCCCACACTGACCAGATACCCCGCACTGACCAGACGTCCCGCACTGACCAGATACCCCGCACTGACCAGACGTCCCGCACTGACCAGATACCCCGCACTGACCAGACGTCCCGCACTGACCAGACATCCCACACTGACCAGACGTCCCGCACTGACCAGACGTCCCACACTGACCAGACGTCCCGCACTGACCAGATACCCCGCACTGACCAGACATCCCGCACTGACCAGACGTCCCAATCTGCCCAGATGTCCCTATCTGACCAGACGTCCCGCACTGACCAGACGTCCCGCACTGACCAGACGTCCCACACTGACCAGACGTCCCGCACTGACCAGATACCCCAATCTGACCAGACGTCCCGCACTGACCAGACGTCCCGCACTGACCAGACGTCCCACACTGACCAGACGTCCCGCACTGACCAGATACCCCAATCTGACCAGACGTCCCAATCTGACCAGACGTCCCGATCTGACCAGACGTCGCGCACTGACCAGATGTCCCGCACTGACCAGACATCCCGCACTGACCAGACGTCCCGCACTGACCAGACATCCCGCACTGACCAGACGTCCCGCACTGACCAGACATCCCAATCTGACCAGACGTCCCACACTGACCAGACGTCCCACACTGACCAGACGTCCCACACTGACCAGATACCCCGCACTGACCAGACGTCCCACACTGACCAGATACCCCAATCTGACCAGACGTCCCACACTGACCAGACGTCCCGCACTGACCAGACGTCCCGCACTGACCAGACGTCCCACACTGACCAGATTCCCCAATCTGACCAGATACCCCAATCTGACCAGACGTCCCACACTGACCAGATACCCCGCACTGACCAGATACCCCGCACTGACCAGACGTCCCGCACTGACCAGACGTCCCGCACTGACCAGACGTCCTGCACTGACCAGATACCCCAATCTGACCAGACGTCCCACACTGACCAGATACCCCACACTGACCAGATACCCCAATCTGACCAGACGTCCCACACTGACCAGATACCCCAATCTGACCAGATGTCCCACACTGACCAGGTACCCCACACTGACCAGGCGTCCCGCACTGACCAGACGTCCCGCACTGACCAGACATCCCACACTGACCAGATACTCCAGACTGACCAGACGTCCCGCACTGACCAGACGTCCCGCACTGACCAGATACCCCGCACTGACCAGACATCCCGCACTGACCAGACATCCCACACTGACCAGACGTCCCGCACTGACCAGACATCCCACACTGACCAGACACCCCGCACTGACCAGACATCCCACACTGACCAGATACCCCGCACTGACCAGACGTCCCACACTGACCAGATACCCCGCACTGACCAGACGTCCCACACTGACCAGATACCCCGCACTGACCAGACGTCCCACACTGACCAGATACCCCAATCTAACCAGACGTCCCGCACTGACCAGACGTCCCGCACTGACCAGACGTCCCGCACTGACCAGACATCCCACACTGACCAGACGTCCCACACTGACCAGATACCCCAATCTGACCAGACGTCCCACACTGACCAGACGTCCCACACTGACCAGACGTCCCACACTGACCAGATACCCCGCACTGACCAGACATCCCACACTGACCAGATACCCCGCACTGACCAGACGTCCCACACTGACCAGATACCCCAATCTGACCAGACGTCCCGCACTAACCAGACGTCCCACACTGACCAGACATCCCGCACTGACCAGATACCCCGCACTGACCAGACGTCCTGCACTGACCAGACGTCCTGCACTGACCAGACGTCCCGCACTGACCAGATGTCCCGCGCTGACCAGATGTCCCGCACTGACCAGACGTCCCACACTGACCAGGTACCCCGCACTGACCAGACATCCCACACTGACCAGACGTCCCGCACTGACCAGACGTCCCGCACTGACCAGACATCCCACACTGACCAGACGTCCCGCACTGACCAGACGTCCCGCACTGACCAGACATCCCGCACTGACCAGACGTCCCGCACTGACCAGACGTCCCGCACTGACCAGACGTCCCGCACTGACCAGACATCCCGCACTGACCAGACGTCCCACATTGACCAGATACCCCGCACTGACCAGACGTCCCGCACTGACCAGACGTCCCGCACTGACCAGACGTCCCGCACTGACCAGACGTCCCACACTGACCAGGTACCCCGCACTGATCAGACATCCCACACTGACCAGACGTCCCGCACTGACCAGACGTCCCGCACTGACCAGACGTCCCGCACTGACCAGACATCCCACACTGACCAGACGTCCCGCACTGACCAGACATCCCACACTGACCAGACGTCCCACACTGACCAGATACCCCGCACTGACCAGACATCCCGCACTGACCAGACGTCCAGCACTGACCAGACACCCCGCACTGACCAGACGTCCCGCACTGACCAGACGTCCCACACTGACCAGACGTCCCGCACTGACCAGACGTCCCGCACTGACCAGACATCCCACACTGACCAGACGTCCCGCACTGACCAGACGTCCCACACTGACCAGACATCCCACACTGACCAGACGTCCCACACTGACCAGATACCCCGCACTGACCAGACATCCCGCACTGACCAGACGTCCCACACTGACCAGATACCCCGCACTGACCAGACGTCCCGCACTGACCAGATACCCCGCACTGACCAGACGTCCCGCACTGACCAGATACCCCGCACTGACCAGACGTCCCGCACTGACCAGACATCCCACACTGACCAGACGTCCCGCACTGACCAGACGTCCCACACTGACCAGACGTCCCGCACTGACCAGACGTCCCGCACTGACCAGATACCCCGCACTGACCAGACGTCCCAATCTGCCCAGATGTCCCAATCTGACCAGACGTCCCGCACTGACCAGACGTCCCGCACTGACCAGACGTCCCACACTGACCAGACGTCCCGCACTGACCAGATACCCCAATCTGACCAGACGTCCCGCACTGACCAGACGTCCCGCACTGACCAGACGTCCCACACTGACCAGACGTCCCGCACTGACCAGACGTCCCAATCTGACCAGACGTCCCAATCTGACCAGACGTCCCGATCTGACCAGACGTCCCGCACTGACCAGATGTCCCGCACTGACCAGATACCCCAATCTGACCAGACATCCCACACTGACCAGATACCCCGCACTGACCAGACGTCCCACACTGACCAGATACCCCAATCGGACCAGACGTCCCGCACTAACCAGACGTCCCACACTGACCAGATACCCCAATCTGACCAGACGTCCCGCACTGACCAGACGTCCCGCACTGACCAGACGTCCCACACTGACCAGAAGTCCCGCACTGATCAAATACCCCGCACTGACCAGATACCCCGCACTGACCAGATAGCCCGCACTGACCAGACGTCCCGCACTGACCAGATACCCCGCACTGACCAGACATCCCGCACTGACCAGATGTCCCAATCTGACCAGATGTCCCAATCTGACCAGACGTCCCGCACTGACCAGACGTCCCGCACTGACCAGACGTCCCGCACTGACCAGATACCCCAATCTGACCAGACGTCCCGATCTGACCAGACGTCCCGATCTGACCAGACGTCCCGCACTGACCAGATGTCCCGCACTGACCAGATACCCCAATCTGACCAGACATCCCACACTGACCAGATACCCCGCACTGACCAGACGTCCCACACTGACCAGATACCCCAATCGGACCAGACGTCCCGCACTGACCAGACGTCCCGCACTGACCAGACGTCCCACACTGACCAGACGTCCCGCACTAACCAGACGTCCCACACTGACCAGACATCCCACACTGACCAGATACCCCGCACTGACCAGATGTCCCGCACTGACCAGACGTCCCGCACTGACCAGATACCCCAATCTGACCAGACGTCCCGCACTGACCAGACGTCCCGCACTGACCAGACGTCCCAAACTGACCAGACGTCCCGCACTGACCAGATACCCCAATCTGACCAGACGTCCCAATCTGACCAGACGTCCCGATCTGACCAGACGTCCCGCACTGACCAGATGTCCCGCACTGACCAGATACCCCAATCTGACCAGACATCCCACACTGACCAGATACCCCGCACTGACCAGACGTCCCACACTGACCAGATACCCCAATCGGACCAGACGTCACGCACTAACCAGACGTCCCACACTGACCAGACATCCCACACTGACCAGATACCCCGCACTGACCAGACGTCCCGCACTGACCAGACGTCCCGCACTGACCAGATGTCCCGCACTGACCAGAAGTCCCGCACTGACCAGACATCCCGCACTGACCAGACATCCCGCACTGACCAGACGTCCCACACTGACCAGATACCCCGCACTGACCAGACGTCCCGCACTGACCAGATACCCCGCACTGACCAGACGTCCCGCACTGACCAGATACCCCGCACTGACCAGACGTCCCGCACTGACCAGACATCCCACACTGACCAGACGTCCCGCACTGACCAGACGTCCCACACTGACCAGACGTCCCGCACTGACCAGACGTCCCGCACTGACCAGATACCCCGCACTGACCAGACGTCCCAATCTGCCCAGACGTCCCGCACTGACCAGACGTCCCGCACTGACCAGACGTCCCGCACTGACCAGACGTCCCACACTGACCAGACGTCCCGCACTGACCAGATACCCCAATCTGACCAGACGTCCCGCACTGACCAGACGTCCCGCACTGACCAGACGTCCCACACTGACCAGACGTCCCGCACTGACCAGACGTCCCAATCTGACCAGACGTCCCAATCTGACCAGACGTCCCGATCTGACCAGACGTCCCGCACTGACCAGATGTCCCGCACTGACCAGATACCCCAATCTGACCAGACATCCCACACTGACCAGATACCCCGCACTGACCAGACGTCCCACACTGACCAGATACCCCAATCGGACCAGACGTCCCGCACTAACCAGACGTCCCACACTGACCAGATACCCCAATCTGACCAGACGTCCCGCACTGACCAGACGTCCCGCACTGACCAGACGTCCCACACTGACCAGAAGTCCCGCACTGATCAAATACCCCGCACTGACCAGATACCCCGCACTGACCAGATAGCCCGCACTGACCAGACGTCCCGCACTGACCAGATACCCCGCACTGACCAGACATCCCGCACTGACCAGATGTCCCAATCTGACCAGATGTCCCAATCTGACCAGACGTCCCGCACTGACCAGACGTCCCGCACTGACCAGACGTCCCGCACTGACCAGATACCCCAATCTGACCAGACGTCCCGATCTGACCAGACGTCCCGATCTGACCAGACGTCCCGATCTGACCAGACGTCCCGCACTGACCAGATGTCCCGCACTGACCAGATACCCCAATCTGACCAGACATCCCACACTGACCAGATACCCCGCACTGACCAGACGTCCCACACTGACCAGATACCCCAATCGGACCAGACGTCCCGCACTGACCAGACGTCCCGCACTGACCAGACGTCCCACACTGACCAGACGTCCCGCACTAACCAGACGTCCCACACTGACCAGACATCCCACACTGACCAGATACCCCGCACTGACCAGACGTCCCGCACTGACCAGACGTCCCGCACTGACCAGATACCCCAATCTGACCAGACGTCCCGCACTGACCAGACGTCCCGCACTGACCAGACGTCCCACACTGACCAGACGTCCCGCACTGACCAGATACCCCAATCTGACCAGACGTCCCAATCTGACCAGACGTCCCGATCTGACCAGACGTCCCGCACTGACCAGATGTCCCGCACTGACCAGATACCCCAATCTGACCAGACATCCCACACTGACCAGATACCCCGCACTGACCAGACGTCCCACACTGACCAGATACCCCAATCGGACCAGACGTCACGCACTAACCAGACGTCCCACACTGACCAGACATCCCACACTGACCAGATACCCCACACTGACCAGACGTCCCGCACTGACCAGACGTCCCGCACTGACCAGATGTCCCGCACTGACCAGAAGTCCCGCACTGATCAAATACCCCGCACTGACCAGACGTCCCGCACTGACCAGACGTCCCGCACTGACCAGACATCCCACACTGACCAGACATCCCGCACTGACCAGACGTCCCGCACTGACCAGATACCCCGCACTGACCAGACGTCCCACACTGACCAGACATCCCGCACTGACCAGATACCCCGCACTGACCAGACGTCCCACACTGACCAGATACCCCGCACTGACCAGATGTCCCACACTGACCAGATACCCCGCACTGACCAGACGTCCCACACTGACCAGATACCCCAATCTGACCAGACGTCCCGCACTGACCAGACGTCCCGCACTGACCAGACATCCCACACTGACCAGACATCCCACACTGACCAGATACCCCAATCTGACCAGACGTCCCGCACTGACCAGACGTCCCGCACTGACCAGACATCCCACACTGACCAGACGTCCCGCACTGACCAGACGTCCCGCACTGACCAGACGTCCCGCACTGACCAGATACCCCGCACTGACCAGATACCCCGCACTGACCAGACGTCCTGCACTGACCAGACGTCCCAAACTGACCAGATACCCCAATCTGACCAGACGTCCCACACTGACCAGACGTCCCGCACTGACCAGATACCCCAATCTGACCAGACATCCCACACTGACCAGACATCCCGCACTGACCAGACGTCCCGCACTGACCAGATACCCCGCACTGACCAGATACCCCGCACTGACCAGACATCCCGCACTGACCAGACGTCCCGCACTGACCAGACGTCCCACACTGACCAGACGTCCCGCACTGACCAGACGTCCCACACTGACCAGGTACCCCGCAATGACCAGACATCCCACACTGACCAGACGTCCCGCACTGACCAGACGTCCCACACTGACCAGACGTCCCGTACTGACCAGACATCCCGCACTGACCAGACGTCCCGCACTGACCAGACGTCCCACACTGACCAGACGTCCCACACTGACCAGATACCCCGCACTGACCATACATCTTGCACTGACCAGACGTCCCACACTGACCAGATACCCCGCACTGACCAGACGTCCCACACTGACCAGACGTCCCGCACTGACCAGATACCCCGCACTGACCAGACGTCCTGCACTGACCAGACGTCCCAAACTGACCAGATACCCCAATCTGACCAGACGTCCCGCACTGACCAGACGTCCCGCACTGACCAGATACCCCAATCTGACCAGACATCCCGCACTGACCAGACATCCCGCACTGACCAGACGTCCCGCACTGACCAGACGTCCCACACTGACCAGATACCCCGCACTGACCAGACATCCCACACTGACCAGATACCCCGCACTGACCAGACGTCCCGCACTGACCAGACGTCCCGCACTGACCAGACGTCCCGCACTGACCAGATACCCCGCACTGACCAGATACCCTGCACTGACCAGACATCCCACACTGACCAGACGTCCCGCACTGACCAGACGTCCCACACTGACCAGACGTCCCACACTGACCAGACGTCCCGCACTGACCAGACGTCCCGCACTGACCAGATACCCCGCACTGACCAGACATCCCGCACTGACCAGATGTCCTGCACTGACCAGACGTCCCACACTGACCAGGTACCCCGCACTGACCAGACATCCCACACTGACCAGACGCCCCGCACTGACCAGACGTCCCGCACTGACCAGACATCCCACACTGACCAGACGTCCCGCACTGACCAGACGTCCCGCACTGACCAGACGTCCCACACTGACCAGACTTCCCGCACTGACCAGACGTCCCGCACTGACCAGACGTCCCGCACTGACCAGACATCCCACACTGACCAGACATCCCGCACTGACCAGACATCCCGCACTGACCAGACGTCCCACACTGACCAGATACCCCGCACTGACCAGACGTCCCGCACTGACCAGACGTCCCGCACTGACCAGATACCCCGCACTGACCAGATGTCCCACACTGACCAGGTACCCCGCACTGATCAGACATCCCACACTGACCAGACGTCCCGCACTGACCAGACGTCCCGCACTGACCAGACGTCCCGCACTGACCACACATCCCACACTGACCAGACGTCCCGCACTGACCAGACATCCCACACTGACCAGACGTCCCACACTGACCTGATACCCCGCACTGACCAGACATCCCGCACTGACAATACGTCCCGCACTGACCAGACACCCCGCACTGACCAGACGTCCCGCACTGACCAGACGTCCCACACTGACCAGACGTCCCGCACTGACCAGATACCCCGCACTGACCAGACGTCCCGCACTGACCAGACGTCCCGCACTGGCCAGACATCCCACACTGACCAGACGTCCCGCACTGACCAGACATCCCACACTGACCAGACGTCCCACACTGACCAGACGTCCCACACTGACCAGGTACCCCGCAATGACCAGACATCCCACACTGACCAGACGTCCCGCACTGACCAGACGTCCCACACTGACCAGACGTCCCGTACTGACCAGACATCCCGCACTGACCAGACGTCCCGCACTGACCAGACGTCCCACACTGACCAGACGTCCCACACTGACCAGATACCCCGCACTGACCATACATCTTGCACTGACCAGACGTCCCACACTGACCAGATACCCCGCACTGACCAGACGTCCCACACTGACCAGACGTCCCGCACTGACCAGATACCCCGCACTGACCAGACGTCCTGCACTGACCAGACGTCCCAAACTGACCAGATACCCCAATCTGACCAGACGTCCCGCACTGACCAGACGTCCCGCACTGACCAGATACCCCAATCTGACCAGACATCCCGCACTGACCAGACATCCCGCACTGACCAGACGTCCCGCACTGACCAGACGTCCCACACTGACCAGATACCCCGCACTGACCAGACATCCCACACTGACCAGATACCCCGCACTGACCAGACGTCCCGCACTGACCAGACGTCCCGCACTGACCAGACGTCCCGCACTGACCAGATACCCCGCACTGACCAGATACCCTGCACTGACCAGACATCCCACACTGACCAGACGTCCCGCACTGACCAGACGTCCCACACTGACCAGACGTCCCACACTGACCAGACGTCCCGCACTGACCAGACGTCCCGCACTGACCAGATACCCCGCACTGACCAGACATCCCGCACTGACCAGATGTCCTGCACTGACCAGACGTCCCACACTGACCAGGTACCCCGCACTGACCAGACATCCCACACTGACCAGACGCCCCGCACTGACCAGACGTCCCGCACTGACCAGACATCCCACACTGACCAGACGTCCCGCACTGACCAGACGTCCCGCACTGACCAGACGTCCCACACTGACCAGACTTCCCGCACTGACCAGACGTCCCGCACTGACCAGACGTCCCGCACTGACCAGACATCCCACACTGACCAGACATCCCGCACTGACCAGACATCCCGCACTGACCAGACGTCCCACACTGACCAGATACCCCGCACTGACCAGACGTCCCGCACTGACCAGACGTCCCGCACTGACCAGATACCCCGCACTGACCAGATGTCCCACACTGACCAGGTACCCCGCACTGATCAGACATCCCACACTGACCAGACGTCCCGCACTGACCAGACGTCCCGCACTGACCAGACGTCCCGCACTGACCACACATCCCACACTGACCAGACGTCCCGCACTGACCAGACATCCCACACTGACCAGACGTCCCACACTGACCTGATACCCCGCACTGACCAGACATCCCGCACTGACAATACGTCCCGCACTGACCAGACACCCCGCACTGACCAGACGTCCCGCACTGACCAGACGTCCCACACTGACCAGACGTCCCGCACTGACCAGATACCCCGCACTGACCAGACGTCCCGCACTGACCAGACGTCCCGCACTGGCCAGACATCCCACACTGACCAGACGTCCCGCACTGACCAGACATCCCACACTGACCAGACGTCCCACACTGACCAGACATCCCGCACTGACCAGACATCCCGCACTGACCAGACGTCCCACACTGACCAGATACCCCGCACTGACCAGACGTCCCGCACTGACCAGACGTCCCGCACTGACCAGATACCCCGCACTGACCAGACGTCCCGCACTGACCAGACATCCCACACTGACCAGACGTCCCGCACTGACCAGACGTCCCACACTGACCAGACGTCCCGCACTGACCAGACATCCCGCACTGACCAGACGTCCCAATCTGACCAGACGTCCCAATCTGACCAGATGTCCCAATCTGACCAGACGTCCCGCACTGACCAGACGTCCCACACTGACCAGACGTCCCGCACTGACCAGATACCCCAATCTGACCAGACGTCCCGCACTGACCAGACGTCCCAATCTGACCAGATGTCCCGATCTGACCAGACATCCCACACTGACCAGAAACCCCGCACTGACCAGACGTCCCACACTGACCAGATACCCCAATCGGACCAGACGTCCCGCACTAACCAGACGTCCCACACTGACCAGACATCCCACACTGACCAGATACCCCGCACTGACCAGACGTCCCGCACTGACCAGACGTCCCGCACTGACCAGATGTCCTGCACTGACCAGAAGTCCCGCACTGACCAGAAGTCCCGCACTGATCAAATACCCCGCACTGACCAGATAGCCCGCACTGACCAGACGTCCCGCACTGACCAGACGTCCCGCACTGACCAGACATCCCACAATGACCAGACATCCCACACTGACCAGACATCCCACACTGACCAGATACCCCGCACTGACCAGACGTCCCACACTGACCAGATACCCCGCACTGACCAGATGTCCCACACTGACCAGATACCCCGCACTGACCAGACGTCCCACACTGACCAGATACCCCAATCTGACCAGACGTCCCGCACTGACCAGACGTCCCGCACTGACCAGACATCCCACACTGACCAGACGTCCCACACTGACCAGATACCCCAATCTGACCAGACGTCCCGCACTGACCAGACGTCCCGCACTGACCAGACGTCCCACACTGACCAGACGTCCCGCACTGACCAGACGTCCCGCACTGACCAGACGTCCCGCACTGACCAGATACCCCACACTGACCAGATACCCCGCACTGACCAGACGTCCCGCACTGACCAGAAGTCCCAAACTGACCAGATACCCCAATCTGACCAGACGTCCCACACTGACCAGACGTCCCGCACTGACCAGATACCCGAATCTGACCAGACATCCCACACTGACCAGACATCCCGCACTGACCAGACGTCCCGCACTGACCAGACGTCCCGCACTGACCAGATACCCCGCACTGACCAGACATCCCACACTGACCAGACGTCCCGCACTGACCAGACGTCCCACACTGACCAGACGTCCCGCACTGACCAGACGTCCCACACTGACCAGATGTCCCGCAATGACCAGACATCCCACACTGACCAGACGTCCCGCACTGACCAGACGTCCCACACTGACCAGACGTCCCGCACTGACCAGACATCCCGCACTGACCAGACGTCCCACACTGACCAGATACCCCGCACTGACCAGATACCCCGCACTGACCAGACATCCCGCACTGACCAGATGTCCCGCAATGACCAGACATCCCACACTGACCAGACGTCCCGCACTGACCAGACGTCCCACACTGACCAGATGTCCCGCAATGACCAGACATCCCGCACTGACCAGACGTCCCGCACTGACCAGACGTCCCACACTGACCAGACGTCCCGCACTGACCAGACATCCCGCACTGACCAGACGTCCCACACTGACCAGATACCCCGCACTGACCAGATACCCCGCACTGACCAGACATCCCGCACTGACCAGACGTCCCACACTGACCAGATACCCCGCACTGACCAGACGTCCCACACTGACCAGACGTCCCGCACTGACCAGATACCCCGCACTGACCAGACGTCCCACACTGACCAGGTACCCCGCACTGACCAGACATCCCACACTGACCAGACATCCCACACTGACCAGACGTCCCACACTGACCAGATACCCCAATCTGACCAGACGTCCCGCACTGACCAGACGTCCCGCACTGACCAGACATCCCACACTGACCAGACATCCCACACTGACCAGATACCCCGCACTGACCAGACGTCCCACACTGACCAGATACCCCAATCGGACCAGACGTCCCGCACTAACCAGACGTCCCACACTGACCAGACATCCCACACTGACCAGACGTCCCGCACTGATCAAATACCCCGCACTGATCAAATACCCCGCACTGACCAGATAGCCCGCACTGACCAGATAGCCCGCACTGACCAGACGTCCCGCACTGACCAGACGTCCCGCACTGACCAGATACCCCGCACTGACCAGACGTCCCACACTGACCAGACATCCCGCACTGACCAGATACCCCGCACTGACCAGACGTCCCACACTGACCAGATACCCCGCACTGACCAGATGTCCCACACTGACCAGATACCCCGCACTGACCAGACGTCCCACACTGACCAGATACCCCAATCTGACCAGACGTCCCGCACTGACCAGACGTCCCGCACTGACCAGACATCCCACACTGACCAGACATCCCACACTGACCAGATACCCCAATCTGACCAGACGTCCCGCACTGACCAGACGTCCCGCACTGACCAGACATCCCACACTGACCAGACGTCCCGCACTGACCAGACGTCCCGCACTGACCAGACGTCCCGCACTGACCAGATACCCCGCACTGACCAGATACCCCGCACTGACCAGACGTCCTGCACTGACCAGACGTCCCAAACTGACCAGATACCCCAATCTGACCAGACGTCCCACACTGACCAGACGTCCCGCACTGACCAGATACCCCAATCTGACCAGACATCCCACACTGACCAGACATCCCGCACTGACCAGACGTCCCGCACTGACCAGATACCCCGCACTGACCAGATACCCCGCACTGACCAGACATCCCGCACTGACCAGACGTCCCGCACTGACCAGACGTCCCACACTGACCAGACGTCCCGCACTGACCAGACGTCCCACACTGACCAGGTACCCCGCAATGACCAGACATCCCACACTGACCAGACGTCCCGCACTGACCAGACGTCCCACACTGACCAGACGTCCCGCACTGACCAGACATCCCGCACTGACCAGACGTCCCGCACTGACCAGACGTCCCACACTGACCAGACGTCCCACACTGACCAGATACCCCGCACTGACCATACATCTTGCACTGACCAGACGTCCCACACTGACCAGATACCCCGCACTGACCAGACGTCCCACACTGACCAGACGTCCCGCACTGACCAGATACCCCGCACTGACCAGACGTCCTGCACTGACCAGACGTCCCAAACTGACCAGATACCCCAATCTGACCAGACGTCCCGCACTGACCAGACGTCCCGCACTGACCAGATACCCCAATCTGACCAGACATCCCGCACTGACCAGACATCCCGCACTGACCAGACGTCCCGCACTGACCAGACGTCCCGCACTGACCAGATACCCCGCACTGACCAGACATCCCACACTGACCAGATACCCCGCACTGACCAGACGTCCCGCACTGACCAGACGTCCCGCACTGACCAGACGTCCCGCACTGACCAGACGTCCCGCACTGACCAGATACCCCGCACTGACCAGATACCCTGCACTGACCAGACATCCCACACTGACCAGACGTCCCGCACTGACCAGACGTCCCACACTGACCAGACGTCCCACACTGACCAGACGTCCCGCACTGACCAGACGTCCCGCACTGACCAGATACCCCGCACTGACCAGACATCCCGCACTGACCAGATGTCCTGCACTGACCAGACGTCCCACACTGACCAGGTACCCCGCACTGACCAGACATCCCACACTGACCAGACGCCCCGCACTGACCAGACGTCCCGCACTGACCAGACATCCCACACTGACCAGACGTCCCGCACTGACCAGACGTCCCGCACTGACCAGACATCCCACACTGACCAGACTTCCCGCACTGACCAGACGTCCCGCACTGACCAGACATCCCACACTGACCAGACATCCCGCACTGACCAGACGTCCCACACTGACCAGATACCCCGCACTGACCAGACGTCCCGCACTGACCAGACGTCCCGCACTGACCAGATACCCCGCACTGACCAGATGTCCCACACTGACCAGGTACCCCGCACTGATCAGACATCCCACACTGACCAGACGTCCCGCACTGACCAGACGTCCCGCACTGACCAGACGTCCCGCACTGACCACACATCCCACACTGACCAGACGTCCCGCACTGACCAGACATCCCACACTGACCAGACGTCCCACACTGACCTGATACCCCGCACTGACCAGACATCCCGCACTGACAATACGTCCCGCACTGACCAGACACCCCGCACTGACCAGACGTCCCGCACTGACCAGACGTCCCACACTGACCAGACGTCCCGCACTGACCAGATACCCCGCACTGACCAGACGTCCCGCACTGACCAGACGTCCCGCACTGACCAGACATCCCACACTGACCAGACGTCCCGCACTGACCAGACATCCCACACTGACCAGACGTCCCACACTGACCAGACATCCCGCACTGACCAGACATCCCGCACTGACCAGACGTCCCACACTGACCAGATACCCCGCACTTACCAGACGTCCCGCACTGACCAGACGTCCCGCACTGACCAGATACCCCGCACTGACCAGACGTCCCGCACTGACCAGACATCCCACACTGACCAGACGTCCCGCACTGACCAGACGTCCCACACTGACCAGACGTCCCGCACTGACCAGACATCCCGCACTGACCAGACGTCCCAATCTGACCAGACGTCCCAATCTGACCAGATGTCCCAATCTGACCAGACGTCCCGCACTGACCAGACGTCCCACACTGACCAGACGTCCCGCACTGACCAGATACCCCAATCTGACCAGACGTCCCGCACTGACCAGACGTCCCGCACTGACCAGACGTCCCAATCTGACCAGATGTCCCGATCTGACCAGACGTCCCGCACTGACCAGATGTCCCGCACTGACCAGATACCCCAATCTGACCAGACATCCCACACTGACCAGATACCCCGCACTGACCAGACGTCCCACACTGACCAGATACCCCAATCGGACCAGACGTCCCGCACTAACCAGACGTCCCACACTGACCAGACATCCCACACTGACCAGATACCCCGCACTGACCAGACGTCCCGCACTGACCAGATGTCCTGCACTGACCAGAAGTCCCGCACTGACCAGAAGTCCCGCACTGATCAAATACCCCGCACTGACCAGATAGCCCGCACTGACCAGACGTCCCGCACTGACCAGACGTCCCGCACTGACCAGACATCCCACAATGACCAGACATCCCACACTGACCAGACATCCCACACTGACCAGATACCCCGCACTGACCAGACGTCCCACACTGACCAGATACCCCGCACTGACCAGATGTCCCACACTGACCAGATACCCCGCACTGACCAGACGTCCCACACTGACCAGATACCCCAATCTGACCAGACGTCCCGCACTGACCAGACGTCCCGCACTGACCAGACATCCCACACTGACCAGACGTCCCACACTGACCAGATACCCCAATCTGACCAGACGTCCCGCACTGACCAGACGTCCCGCACTGACCAGACGTCCCACACTGACCAGACGTCCCGCACTGACCAGACGTCCCGCACTGACCAGACGTCCCGCACTGACCAGATACCCCACACTGACCAGATACCCCGCACTGACCAGACGTCCCGCACTGACCAGAAGTCCCAAACTGACCAGATACCCCAATCTGACCAGACGTCCCACACTGACCAGACGTCCCGCACTGACCAGATACCCGAATCTGACCAGACATCCCACACTGACCAGACATCCCGCACTGACCAGACGTCCCGCACTGACCAGACGTCCCGCACTGACCAGATACCCCGCACTGACCAGACATCCCACACTGACCAGACGTCCCGCACTGACCAGACGTCCCACACTGACCAGACGTCCCGCACTGACCAGACGTCCCACACTGACCAGATGTCCCGCAATGACCAGACATCCCACACTGACCAGACGTCCCGCACTGACCAGACGTCCCACACTGACCAGACGTCCCGCACTGACCAGACATCCCGCACTGACCAGACGTCCCACACTGACCAGATACCCCGCACTGACCAGATACCCCGCACTGACCAGACATCCCGCACTGACCAGACGTCCCACACTGACCAGATACCCCGCACTGACCAGACGTCCCACACTGACCAGACGTCCCGCACTGACCAGATACCCCGCACTGACCAGACGTCCCACACTGACCAGGTACCCCGCACTGACCAGACATCCCACACTGACCAGACATCCCACACTGACCAGACGTCCCACACTGACCAGATACCCCAATCTGACCAGACGTCCCGCACTGACCAGACGTCCCGCACTGACCAGACATCCCACACTGACCAGACATCCCACACTGACCAGATACCCCGCACTGACCAGACGTCCCACACTGACCAGATACCCCAATCGGACCAGACGTCCCGCACTAACCAGACGTCCCACACTGACCAGACATCCCACACTGACCAGACGTCCCGCACTGACCAGACGTCCCGCACTGATCAAATACCCCGCACTGACCAGATAGCCCGCACTGACCAGATAGCCCGCACTGACCAGACGTCCCGCACTGACCAGACGTCCCGCACTGACCAGACATCCCACAATGACCAGACATCCCACACTGACCAGACATACCACACTGACCAGATACCCCGCACTGACCAGACATCCCACACTGACCAGATACCCCGCACTGACCAGACGTCCCACACTGACCAGATACCCCGCACTGACCAGATGTCCCACACTGACCAGATACCCCGCACTGACCAGACGTCCCACACTGACCAGATACCCCAATCTGACCAGACGTCCCGCACTGACCAGACGTCCCGCACTGACCAGACATCCCACACTGACCAGACGTCCCACACTGACCAGATACCCCAATCTGACCAGACGTCCCGCACTGACCAGACGTCCCACACTGACCAGACATCCCACACTGACCAGACGTCCCACACTGACCAGACGTCCCGCACTGACCAGACGTCCCGCACTGACCAGATACCCCGCACTGACCAGATACCCCGCACTGACCAGACGTCCCGCACTGACCAGACGTCCCAAACTGACCAGATACCCAAATCTGACCAGACGTCCCACACTGACCAGACGTCCCGCACTGACCAGATACCCCAATCTGACCAGACATCCCACACTGACCAGACGTCCCGCACTGACCAGACGTCCCACACTGACCAGACGTCCCGCACTGACCAGACATCCCGCACTGACCAGACGTCCCGCACTGACCAGACGTCCCGCACTGACCAGATACCCCGCACTGACCAGATACCCCGCACTGACCAGACATCCCGCACTGACCAGACGTCCCACACTGACCAGATACCCCGCACTGACCAGACGTCCCACACTGACCAGACGTCCCGCACTGACCAGATACCCCGCACTGACCAGACGTCCCACACTGACCAGGTACCCCGCACTGACCAGACATCCCACACTGACCAGACATCCCACACTGACCAGACGTCCCACACTGACCAGATACCCCAATCTGACCAGACGTCCCGCACTGACCAGACGTCCCGCACTGACCAGACATCCCACACTGACCAGACATCCCACACTGACCAGATACCCCGCACTGACCAGACGTCCCACACTGACCAGATACCCCAATCGGACCAGACGTCCCGCACTAACCAGACGTCCCACACTGACCAGACATCCCACACTGACCAGACGTCCCGCACTGATCAAATACCCCGCACTGATCAAATACCCCGCACTGACCAGATAGCCCGCACTGACCAGATAGCCCGCACTGACCAGACGTCCCGCACTGACCAGACGTCCCGCACTGACCAGACATCCCACAATGACCAGACATCCCACACTGACCAGACATACCACACTGACCAGATACCCCGCACTGACCAGACATCCCACACTGACCAGATACCCCGCACTGACCAGACGTCCCACACTGACCAGATACCCCGCACTGACCAGATGTCCCACACTGACCAGATACCCCAATCTGACCAGACGTCCCGCACTGACCAGACATCCCACACTGACCAGACGTCCCACACTGACCAGATACCCCAATCTGACCAGACGTCCCGCACTGACCAGACGTCCCACACTGACCAGACGTCCCACACTGACCAGACGTCCCGCACTGACCAGACGTCCCGCACTGACCAGATACCCCGCACTGACCAGATACCCCGCACTGACCAGACGTCCCAAACTGACCAGATACCCAAATCTGACCAGACGTCCCACACTGACCAGACGTCCCGCACTGACCAGATACCCCAATCTGACCAGACATCCCACACTGACCAGACATCCCACACTGACCAGACATCCCGCACTGACCAGACGTGCTGCACTGACCAGACGTCCCGCACTGACCAGACATCCCACACTGACCAGACGTCCCGCACTGACCAGACGTCCCACACTGACCAGACGTCCCGCACTGACCAGACGTCCCACACTGACCAGATGTCCCGCAATGACCAGACATCCCACACTGACCAGACGTCCCGCACTGACCAGACGTCCCGCACTGACCAGACATCCCGCACTGACCAGACGTCCCGCACTGACCAGACGTCCCACACTGACCAGACGTCCCACACTGACCAGATACCCCGCACTGACCAGACATTCCGCACTGACCAGACGTCCCACACTGACCAGATACCCCGCACTGACCAGACGTCCCACACTGACCAGACGTCCCACACTGACCAGACGTCCCGCACTGACCAGACGTCCCACACTGACCAGACGTCCCGCACTGACCAGATACCCCGCACTGACCAGACGTCCCACACTGACCAGGTACCCCGCACTGACCAGACATCCCACACTGACCAGACATCCCACACTGACCAGACGTCCCACACTGACCAGATACCCCAATCTGACCAGACGTCCCGCACTGACCAGACGTCCCGCACTGAGCAGACATCCCACACTGACCAGACGTCCCGCACTGACCAGATACCCCGCACTGACCAGACGTCCCACACTGACCAGACGTCCCGCACTGACCAGATGTCCCGCACTGACCAGATGTCCCGCACTGACCAGACATCCCGCACTGACCAGATACCCCAATCTGACCAGACATCCCACACTGACCAGACATCCCGCACTGACCAGACGTCCCGCACTGACCAGACGTCCCGCACTGACCAGACGTCCCGCACTGACCAGATACCCCGCACTGACCAGACATCCCACACTGACCAGACGTCCCGCACTGACCAGACGTCCCACACTGACCAGACGTCCCGCACTGACCAGACGTCCTGCACTGACCAGACGTCCCAAACTGACCAGATACCCCAATCTGACCAGACGTCCCACACTGACCAGACGTCCCGCACTGACCAGATACCCCAATCTGACCAGACATCCCACACTGACCAGACATCCCGCACTGACCAGACGTCCCGCACTGACCAGATACCCCGCACTGACCAGATACCCCGCACTGACCAGACATCCCACACTGACCAGACGTCCCGCACTGACCAGACGTCCCGCACTGACCAGACGTCCCGCACTGACCAGACGTCCCGCACTGACCAGACATCCCGCACTGACCAGACATCCCGCACTGACCAGACGTCCCGCACTGACCAGACGTCCCACACTGACCAGGTACCCCGCACAGACCAGACATCCCACACTGACCAGACGTCCCGCACTGACCAGACGTCCCACACTGACCAGATACCCCGCACTGACCAGACATCCCGCACTGACCAGACGTCCCACACTGACCAGATACCCCGCACTGACCAGACGTCCCGCACTGACCAGACGTCCTGCACTGACCAGATACCCCGTACTGACCAGACGTCCCACACTGACCAGGTACCCCGCACTGACCAGACGTCCCGCACTGACCAGACGTCCCGCACTGACCAGACGTCCCGCACTGACCAGACGTCCCGCACTGACCAGACATCCCACACTGACCAGACATCCCGCACTGACCAGACGTCCCGCACTGACCAGATACCCCGCACTGACCAGACGTCCCACACTGACCAGACATCCCGCACTGACCAGATACCCCGCACTGACCAGACGTCCCACACTGACCAGATACCCCGCACTGACCAGATGTCCCACACTGACCAGATACCCCGCACTGACCAGACGTCCCACACTGACCAGATACCCCAATCTGACCAGACGTCCCGCACTGACCAGACGTCCCGCACTGACCAGACATCCCACACTGACCAGACATCCCACACTGACCAGATACCCCAATCTGACCAGACGTCCCGCACTGACCAGACGTCCCGCACTGACCAGACATCCCGCACTGACCAGACGTCCCGCACTGACCAGACGTCCCGCACTGACCAGACGTCCCGCACTGACCAGATACCCCGCACTGACCAGATACCCCGCACTGACCAGACGTCCCGCACTGACCAGACGTCCCAAACTGACCAGATACCCCAATCTGACCAGACGTCCCACACTGACCAGACGTCCCGCACTGACCAGATACCCCAATCTGACCAGACATCCCACACTGACCAGACATCCCGCACTGACCAGACGTCCCGCACTGACCAGATACCCCGCACTGACCAGATACCCCGCACTGACCAGACGTCCCGCACTGACCAGACGTCCCGCACTGACCAGACGTCCCACACTGACCAGGTACCCCGCAATGACCAGACATCCCACACTGACCAGACGTCCCGCACTGACCAGACGTCCCGCACTGACCAGACGTCCCACACTGACCAGACGTCCCGTACTGACCAGACATCCCGCACTGACCAGACGTCCCGCACTGACCAGACGTCCCACACTGACCAGACGTCCCACACTGACCAGATACCCCGCACTGACCATACATCTTGCACTGACCAGACGTCCCACACTGACCAGATACCCCGCACTGACCAGACGTCCCACACTGAGCAGACGTCCCGCACTGACCAGATACCCCGCACTGACCAGACGTCCTGCACTGACCAGACGTCCCAAACTGACCAGATACCCCAATCTGACCAGACGTCCCGCACTGACCAGACGTCCCGCACTGACCAGATACCCCAATCTGACCAGACATCCCGCACTGACCAGACATCCCGCACTGACCAGACGTCCCGCACTGACCAGACGTCCCGCACTGACCAGATACCCCGCACTGACCAGACATCCCACACTGACCAGATACCCCGCACTGACCAGACGTCCCGCACTGACCAGACGTCCCGCACTGACCAGACGTCCCGCACTGACCAGATACCCCGCACTGACCAGATACCCTGCACTGACCAGACATCCCACACTGACCAGACGTCCCGCACTGACCAGACGTCCCACACTGACCAGACGTCCCACACTGACCAGACGTCCCGCACTGACCAGACGTCCCGCACTGACCAGATACCCCGCACTGACCAGACATCCCGTACTGACCAGATGTCCTGCACTGACCAGACGTCCCACACTGACCAGGTACCCCGCACTGACCAGACATCCCACACTGACCAGACGCCCCGCACTGACCAGACGTCCCGCACTGACCAGACATCCCACACTGACCAGACGTCCCGCACTGACCAGACGTCCCGCACTGACCAGACGTCCCGCACTGACCAGACTTCCCGCACTGACCAGACGTCCCGCACTGACCAGACATCCCACACTGACCAGACATCCCGCACTGACCAGACATCCCGCACTGACCAGACGTCCCACACTGACCAGATACCCCGCACTGACCAGACGTCCCGCACTGACCAGACGTCCCGCACTGACCAGATACCCCGCACTGACCAGATGTCCCACACTGACCAGGTACCCCGCACTGATCAGACATCCCACACTGACCAGACGTCCCGCACTGACCAGACGTCCCGCACTGACCAGACGTCCCGCACTGACCACACATCCCACACTGACCAGACGTCCCGCACTGACCAGACATCCCACACTGACCAGACGTCCCACACTGACCTGATACCCCGCACTGACCAGACATCCCGCACTGACAATACATCCCGCACTGACCAGACACCCCGCACTGACCAGACGTCCCGCACTGACCAGACGTCCCACACTGACCAGACGTCCCGCACTGACCAGATACCCCGCACTGACCAGACGTCCCGCACTGACCAGACGTCCCGCACTGACCAGACGTCCCGCACTGACCAGACGTCCCGCACTGACCAGACATCCCACACTGACCAGACGTCCCGCACTGACCAGACATCCCACACTGACCAGACGTCCCACACTGACCAGACATCCCGCACTGACCAGACGTCCCACACTGACCAGATACCCCGCACTGACCAGACGTCCCGCACTGACCAGACGTCCCGCACTGACCAGATACCCCGCACTGACCAGACGTCCCGCACTGACCAGACGTCCCGCACTGACCAGACATCCCACACTGACCAGACGTCCCGCACTGACCAGACGTCCCACACTGACCAGACGTCCCGCACTGACCAGATACCCCAATCTGACCAGACGTCCCGCACTGACCAGACGTCCCGCACTGACCAGACGTCCCGCACTGACCAGACGTCCCGCACTGACCAGACGTCCCAATCTGACCAGATGTCCCGATCTGACCAGACGTCCCGCACTGACCAGATGTCCCGCACTGACCAGATACCCCAATCTGACCAGACATCCCACACTGACCAGATACCCCGCACTGACCAGACGTCCCACACTGACCAGATACCCCAATCGGACCAGACGTCCCGCACTAACCAGACGTCCCACACTGACCAGACATCCCACACTGACCAGATACCCCGCACTGACCAGACGTCCCGCACTGACCAGACGTCCCGCACTGACCAGATGTCCCGCACTGACCAGATGTCCCGCACTGACCAGAAGTCCCGCACTGATCAAATACCCCGCACTGACCAGATAGCCCGCACTGACCAGACGTCCCGCACTGACCAGACGTCCCGCACTGACCAGACATCCCACAATGACCAGACATCCCACACTGACCAGACATCCCACACTGACCAGATACCCCGCACTGACCAGACGTCCCACACTGACCAGATACCCCGCACTGACCAGATGTCCCACACTGACCAGATACCCCGCACTGACCAGACGTCCCACACTGACCAGATACCCCAATCTGACCAGACGTCCCGCACTGACCAGACGTCCCGCACTGACCAGACATCCCACACTGACCAGACGTCCCACACTGACCAGATACCCCAATCTGACCAGACGTCCCGCACTGACCAGACGTCCCGCACTGACCAGACGTCCCACACTGACCAGACGTCCCGCACTGACCAGACGTCCCGCACTGACCAGATACCCCACACTGACCAGATACCCCGCACTGACCAGACGTCCCGCACTGACCAGAAGTCCCAAACTGACCAGATACCCCAATCTGACCAGACGTCCCACACTGACCAGACGTCCCGCACTGACCAGATACCCGAATCTGACCAGACATCCCACACTGACCAGACATCCCGCACTGACCAGACGTCCCGCACTGACCAGACGTCCCGCACTGACCAGACATCCCACACTGACCAGACGTCCCGCACTGACCAGACGTCCCGCACTGACCAGACGTCCCGCACTGACCAGACGTCCCGCACTGACCAGATGTCCCGCAATGACCAGACATCCCACACTGACCAGACGTCCCGCACTGACCAGACGTCCCACACTGACCAGACGTCCCGCACTGACCAGACATCCCGCACTGACCAGACGTCCCACACTGACCACATACCCCGCACTGACCAGATACCCCGCACTGACCAGACATCCCGCACTGACCAGACGTCCCACACTGACCAGATACCCCGCACTGACCAGACGTCCCACACTGACCAGACGTCCCGCACTGACCAGATACCCCGCACTGACCAGACGTCCCACACTGACCAGGTACCCCGCACTGACCAGACATCCCACACTGACCAGACATCCCACACTGACCAGACGTCCCACACTGACCAGATACCCCAATCTGACCAGACGTCCCGCACTGACCAGACGTCCCGCACTGACCAGACATCCCACACTGACCAGACATCCCACACTGACCAGATACCCCGCACTGACCAGACGTCCCACACTGACCAGATACCCCAATCGGACCAGACGTCCCGCACTAACCAGACGTCCCACACTGACCAGACATCCCACACTGACCAGACGTCCCGCACTGATCAAATACCCCGCACTGATCAAATACCCCGCACTGACCAGATAGCCCGCACTGACCAGATAGCCCGCACTGACCAGACGTCCCGCACTGACCAGACGTCCCGCACTGACCAGACATCCCACAATGACCAGACATCCCACACTGACCAGACATACCACACTGACCAGATACCCCGCACTGACCAGACATCCCACACTGACCAGATACCCCGCACTGACCAGACGTCCCACACTGACCAGATACCCCGCACTGACCAGATGTCCCACACTGACCAGATACCCCGCACTGACCAGACGTCCCACACTGACCAGATACCCCAATCTGACCAGACGTCCCGCACTGACCAGACATCCCACACTGACCAGACGTCCCACACTGACCAGATACCCCGCACTGACCAGACATCCCACAATGACCAGACATCCCACACTGACCAGACATACCACACTGACCAGATACCCCGCACTGACCAGACATCCCACACTGACCAGATACCCCGCACTGACCAGACGTCCCACACTGACCAGATACCCCGCACTGACCAGATGTCCCACACTGACCAGATACCCCGCACTGACCAGACGTCCCACACTGACCAGATACCCCAATCTGACCAGACGTCCCGCACTGACCAGACGTCCCGCACTGACCAGACATCCCACACTGACCAGACGTCCCACACTGACCAGATACCCCAATCTGACCAGACGTCCCGCACTGACCAGACGTCCCGCACTGACCAGACATCCCACACTGACCAGACGTCCCACACTGACCAGACGTCCCGCACTGACCAGACGTCCCGCACTGACCAGATACCCCGCACTGACCAGATACCCCGCACTGACCAGACGTCCCGCACTGACCAGACGTCCCAAACTGACCAGATACCCAAATCTGACCAGACGTCCCACACTGACCAGACGTCCCGCACTGACCAGATACCCCAATCTGACCAGACATCCCACACTGACCAGACGTCCCGCACTGACCAGACGTCCCACACTGACCAGACGTCCCGCACTGACCAGACATCCCGCACTGACCAGACGTCCCGCACTGACCAGACGTCCCGCACTGACCAGATACCCCGCACTGACCAGACATCCCGCACTGACCAAACGTCCCACACTGACCAGATACCCCGCACTGACCAGACGTCCCACACTGACCAGACGTCCCGCACTGACCAGATACCCCGCACTGACCAGACGTCCCACACTGACCAGGTACCCCGCACTGACCAGACATCCCACACTGACCAGACATCCCACACTGACCAGACGTCCCACACTGACCAGATACCCCAATCTGACCAGACGTCCCGCACTGACCAGACGTCCCGCACTGACCAGACATCCCACACTGACCAGAC
Organism: Chiloscyllium punctatum; assembly: GCF_047496795.1. Classification (NCBI taxonomy): domain Eukaryota; kingdom Metazoa; phylum Chordata; class Chondrichthyes; order Orectolobiformes; family Hemiscylliidae; genus Chiloscyllium; species Chiloscyllium punctatum. The sequence goes on from NC_092740.1 coordinate 5,333,097, forward strand.
ATCCCACACTGACCAGATACCCCGCACTGACCAGACGTCCCACACTGACCAGATACCCCAATCGGACCAGACGTCCCGCACTAACCAGACGTCCCACACTGACCAGACATCCCACACTGACCAGACGTCCCGCACTGATCAAATACCCCGCACTGACCAGATAGCCCGCACTGACCAGATAGCCCGCACTGACCAGATAGCCCGCACTGACCAGACGTCCCGCACTGACCAGACATCCCACAATGACCAGACATCCCACACTGACCAGACATACCACACTGACCAGATACCCCGCACTGACCAGACATCCCACACTGACCAGATACCCCGCACTGACCAGACGTCCCACACTGACCAGATACCCCGCACTGACCAGATGTCCCACACTGACCAGATACCCCGCACTGACCAGACGTCCCACACTGACCAGATACCCCAATCTGACCAGACGTCCCGCACTGACCAGACATCCCACACTGACCAGACGTCCCACACTGACCAGATACCCCAATCTGACCAGACGTCCCGCACTGACCAGACGTCCCGCACTGACCAGACGTCCCACACTGACCAGACGTCCCGCACTGACCAGACGTCCCGCACTGACCAGATACCCCGCACTGACCAGATACCCCGCACTGACCAGACGTCCCAAACTGACCAGATACCCAAATCTGACCAGACGTCCCACACTGACCAGACGTCCCGCACTGACCAGATACCCCAATCTGACCAGACATCCCACACTGACCAGACATCCCACACTGACCAGACATCCCGCACTGACCAGACGTGCCGCACTGACCAGACGTCCCGCACTGACCAGACGTCCCGCACTGACCAGACATCCCACACTGACCAGACGTCCCGCACTGACCAGACGTCCCACACTGACCAGACGTCCCGCACTGACCAGACGTCCCACACTGACCAGATGTCCCGCAATGACCAGACATCCCACACTGACCAGACGTCCCGCACTGACCAGACGTCCCACACTGACCAGACGTCCCGCACTGACCAGACGTCCCGCACTGACCAGACGTCCCACACTGACCAGACGTCCCACACTGACCAGATACCCCGCACTGACCAGACATTCCGCACTGACCAGACGTCCCACACTGACCAGATACCCCGCACTGACCAGACGTCCCACACTGACCAGACGTCCCACACTGACCAGACGTCCCGCACTGACCAGATACCCCGCACTGACCAGACGTCCCACACTGACCAGGTACCCCGCACTGACCAGACATCCCACACTGACCAGACATCCCACACTGACCAGACGTCCCACACTGACCAGATACCCCAATCTGACCAGACGTCCCGCACTGACCAGACGTCCCGCACTGACCAGACATCCCACACTGACCAGACGTCCCGCACTGACCAGATACCCCGCACTGACCAGACGTCCCACACTGACCAGACGTCCCGCACTGACCAGATGTCCCGCACTGACCAGATGTCCCGCACTGACCAGACGTCCCGCACTGACCAGATACCCCAATCTGACCAGACATCCCACACTGACCAGACATCCCGCACTGACCAGACGTCCCGCACTGACCAGACGTCCCGCACTGACCAGATACCCCGCACTGACCAGACATCCCACACTGACCAGACGTCCCGCACTGACCAGACGTCCCACACTGACCAGACGTCCCGCACTGACCAGACATCCTGCACTGACCAGACGTCCCAAACTGACCAGATACCCCAATCTGACCAGACGTCCCACACTGACCAGACGTCCCGCACTGACCAGACACCCCAATCTGACCAGACATCCCACACTGACCAGACATCCCGCACTGACCAGACGTCCCGCACTGACCAGATACCCCGCACTGACCAGATACCCCGCACTGACCAGACATCCCACACTGACCAGACGTCCCGCACTGACCAGACGTCCCGCACTGACCAGACGTCCCGCACTGACCAGACGTCCTGCACTGACCAGACGTCCCGCACTGACCAGACGTCCCGCACTGACCAGACATCCCGCACTGACCAGACGTCCCGCACTGACCAGACGTCCCGCACTGACCAGACGTCCCACACTGACCAGGTACCCCGCACTGACCAGACATCCCACACTGACCAGACGTCCCGCACTGACCAGACGTCCCGCACTGACCAGACGTCCCACACTGACCAGATACCCCGCACTGACCAGACATCCCGCACTGACCAGACGTCCCACACTGACCAGATACCCCGCACTGACCAGACGTCCCGCACTGACCAGACGTCCTGCACTGACCAGATACCCCGTACTGACCAGACGTCCCACACTGACCAGGTACCCCGCACTGACCAGACGTCCCGCACTGACCAGACGTCCCGCACTGACCAGACATCCCGCACTGACCAGACGTCCCGCACTGACCAGACGTCCCGCACTGACCAGACATCCCACACTGACCAGACGTCCCGCACTGACCAGACGTCCCACACTGACCAGATACCCCGCACTGACCAGACGTCCCGCACTGACCAGACGTCCCGCACTGACCAGATACCCCGCACTGACCAGATACCTCGCACTGACCAGACGTCCCGCACTGGCCAGACGTCCCAAACTGACCAGATATCTCAATCTGACCAGACGTCCCACACTGACCAGACGTCCCACACTGACCAGATACCCCGCACTGACCTGACGTCCCACACTGACCAGATACCCCAATCTGACCAGACGTCCCACACTGACCAGACATCCCACACTGACCAGACGTCCCGCACTGACCAGACGTCCCACAATGACCAGATACCCCAATCTGACCAGACGTCCCACACTGACCAGATACCCCGCACTGACCAGATACCCCGCACTGACCAGATACCCCGCACTGACCAGACGTCCCGCACTGACCAGACGTCCCACACTGACCAGACGTCCTGCACTGACCAGATACCCCAATCTGACCAGACGTCCCACACTGACCAGATACCCCACACTGACCAGATACCCCAATCTGACCAGACGTCCCACATTGACCAGATACCCCAATCTGACCAGATGTCCCACACTGACCAGGTACCCCACACTGACCAGGTACCCCACACTGACCAGGCGTCCCGCACTGACCAGACGTCCCGCACTGACCAGACATCCCACATTGACCAGACGTCCCACACTGACCAGATACCCCACACTGACCAGACGTCCCACACTGACCAGACGTCCCACACTGACCAGACATCCCACACTGACCAGACGTCCCGCACTGACCAGACGTCCCGCGCTGACCAGACATCCCACACTGACCAGACACCCCGCACTGACCAGACATCCCACACTGACCAGATACCCCGCACTGACCAGACGTCCCACACTGACCAGATACCCCAATCTGACCAGACGTACCGCACTGACCAGACGTCCCGCACTGACCAGACGTCCCGCACTGACCAGACATCCCACACTGACCAGACGTCCCACACTGACCAGATACCCCAATCTGACCAGACGACCCACACTGACCAGACATCCCACACTGACCAGACGTCCCACACTGACCAGATACACCGCACTGACGAGACGTCCCACACTGACCAGACATCCCACACTGACCAGATACCCCGCACTGACCAGACATCCCACACTGACCAGATACCCCGCACTGACCAGACGTCCCACACTGACCAGATACCCCAATCTGACCAGACGTCCCGCACTGACCAGACGTCCCGCACTGACCAGACGTCCCGCACTGACCAGACGTCCCGCACTGACCAGACATCCCACACTGACCAGACGTCCCACACTAACCAGATACCCCAATCTGACCAGACGTCCCACACTGACCAGATGTCCCGCACTGACCAGACGTCCCGCACTGACCAGACGTCCCGCACTGACCAGATAACCCGCACTGACCAGACGTCCCGCACTGACCAGACGTCCCGCACTGACCAGACGTCCCGCACAGACCAGATGTCCCGCACTGACCAGACGTCCCGCACTGACCAGACGTCCCACACTGACCAGGTACCCCGCAATGACCAGACATCCCACACTGACCAGACGTCCCGCACTGACCAGACGTCCCGCACTGACCAGACGTCCCACACTGACCAGACGTCCCGTACTGACCAGACATCCCGCACTGACCAGACGTCCCGCACTGACCAGACGTCCCACACTGACCAGACGTCCCACACTGACCAGATACCCCGCACTGACCATACATCTTGCACTGACCAGACGTCCCACACTGACCAGATACCCCGCACTGACCAGACGTCCCACACTGACCAGACGTCCCGCACTGACCAGATACCCCGCACTGACCAGACGTCCTGCACTGACCAGACGTCCCAAACTGACCAGATACCCCAATCTGACCAGACGTCCCGCACTGACCAGACGTCCCGCACTGACCAGATACCCCAATCTGACCAGACATCCCGCACTGACCAGACATCCCGCACTGACCAGACGTCCCGCACTGACCAGACGTCCCGCACTGACCAGATACCCCGCACTGACCAGACATCCCACACTGACCAGATACCCCGCACTGACCAGACGTCCCGCACTGACCAGACGTCCCGCACTGACCAGACGTCCCGCACTGACCAGATACCCCGCACTGACCAGATACCCTGCACTGACCAGACATCCCACACTGACCAGACGTCCCGCACTGACCAGACGTCCCACACTGACCAGACGTCCCACACTGACCAGACGTCCCGCACTGACCAGACGTCCCGCACTGACCAGATACCCCGCACTGACCAGACATCCCGTACTGACCAGATGTCCTGCACTGACCAGACGTCCCACACTGACCAGGTACCCCGCACTGACCAGACATCCCACACTGACCAGACGCCCCGCACTGACCAGACGTCCCGCACTGACCAGACATCCCACACTGACCAGACGTCCCGCACTGACCAGACGTCCCGCACTGACCAGACGTCCCGCACTGACCAGACTTCCCGCACTGACCAGACGTCCCGCACTGACCAGACATCCCACACTGACCAGACATCCCGCACTGACCAGACATCCCGCACTGACCAGACGTCCCACACTGACCAGATACCCCGCACTGACCAGACGTCCCGCACTGACCAGACGTCCCGCACTGACCAGATACCCCGCACTGACCAGATGTCCCACACTGACCAGGTACCCCGCACTGATCAGACATCCCACACTGACCAGACGTCCCGCACTGACCAGACGTCCCGCACTGACCAGACGTCCCGCACTGACCACACATCCCACACTGACCAGACGTCCCGCACTGACCAGACATCCCACACTGACCAGACGTCCCACACTGACCTGATACCCCGCACTGACCAGACATCCCGCACTGACAATACGTCCCGCACTGACCAGACACCCCGCACTGACCAGACGTCCCGCACTGACCAGACGTCCCACACTGACCAGACGTCCCGCACTGACCAGATACCCCGCACTGACCAGACGTCCCGCACTGACCAGACGTCCCGCACTGACCAGACGTCCCGCACTGACCAGACGTCCCGCACTGACCAGACATCCCACACTGACCAGACGTCCCGCACTGACCAGACATCCCACACTGACCAGACGTCCCACACTGACCAGACATCCCGCACTGACCAGACGTCCCACACTGACCAGATACCCCGCACTGACCAGACGTCCCGCACTGACCAGACGTCCCGCACTGACCAGATACCCCGCACTGACCAGACGTCCCGCACTGACCAGACATCCCACACTGACCAGACGTCCCGCACTGACCAGACGTCCCACACTGACCAGACGTCCCGCACTGACCAGATACCCCAATCTGACCAGACGTCCCGCACTGACCAGACGTCCCGCACTGACCAGACGTCCCGCACTGACCAGACGTCCCGCACTGACCAGACGTCCCAATCTGACCAGATGTCCCGATCTGACCAGACGTCCCGCACTGACCAGATGTCCCGCACTGACCAGATACCCCAATCTGACCAGACATCCCACACTGACCAGATACCCCGCACTGACCAGACGTCCCACACTGACCAGATACCCCAATCGGACCAGACGTCCCGCACTAACCAGACGTCCCACACTGACCAGACATCCCACACTGACCAGATACCCCGCACTGACCAGACGTCCCGCACTGACCAGACGTCCCGCACTGACCAGATGTCCCGCACTGACCAGATGTCCCGCACTGACCAGAAGTCCCGCACTGATCAAATACCCCGCACTGACCAGATAGCCCGCACTGACCAGACGTCCCGCACTGACCAGACGTCCCGCACTGACCAGACATCCCACAATGACCAGACATCCCACACTGACCAGACATCCCACACTGACCAGATACCCCGCACTGACCAGACGTCCCACACTGACCAGATACCCCGCACTGACCAGATGTCCCACACTGACCAGATACCCCGCACTGACCAGACGTCCCACACTGACCAGATACCCCAATCTGACCAGACGTCCCGCACTGACCAGACGTCCCGCACTGACCAGACATCCCACACTGACCAGACGTCCCACACTGACCAGATACCCCAATCTGACCAGACGTCCCGCACTGACCAGACGTCCCGCACTGACCAGACGTCCCACACTGACCAGACGTCCCGCACTGACCAGACGTCCCGCACTGACCAGATACCCCACACTGACCAGATACCCCGCACTGACCAGACGTCCCGCACTGACCAGAAGTCCCAAACTGACCAGATACCCCAATCTGACCAGACGTCCCACACTGACCAGACGTCCCGCACTGACCAGATACCCGAATCTGACCAGACATCCCACACTGACCAGACATCCCGCACTGACCAGACGTCCCGCACTGACCAGACGTCCCGCACTGACCAGACATCCCACACTGACCAGACGTCCCGCACTGACCAGACGTCCCGCACTGACCAGACGTCCCGCACTGACCAGACGTCCCACACTGACCAGATGTCCCGCAATGACCAGACATCCCACACTGACCAGACGTCCCGCACTGACCAGACGTCCCACACTGACCAGACGTCCCGCACTGACCAGACATCCCGCACTGACCAGACGTCCCACACTGACCACATACCCCGCACTGACCAGATACCCCGCACTGACCAGACATCCCGCACTGACCAGACGTCCCACACTGACCAGATACCCCGCACTGACCAGACGTCCCACACTGACCAGACGTCCCGCACTGACCAGATACCCCGCACTGACCAGACGTCCCACACTGACCAGGTACCCCGCACTGACCAGACATCCCACACTGACCAGACATCCCACACTGACCAGACGTCCCACACTGACCAGATACCCCAATCTGACCAGACGTCCCGCACTGACCAGACGTCCCGCACTGACCAGACATCCCACACTGACCAGACATCCCACACTGACCAGATACCCCGCACTGACCAGACGTCCCACACTGACCAGATACCCCAATCGGACCAGACGTCCCGCACTAACCAGACGTCCCACACTGACCAGACATCCCACACTGACCAGACGTCCCGCACTGATCAAATACCCCGCACTGATCAAATACCCCGCACTGACCAGATAGCCCGCACTGACCAGATAGCCCGCACTGACCAGACGTCCCGCACTGACCAGACGTCCCGCACTGACCAGACATCCCACAATGACCAGACATCCCACACTGACCAGACATACCACACTGACCAGATACCCCGCACTGACCAGACATCCCACACTGACCAGATACCCCGCACTGACCAGACGTCCCACACTGACCAGATACCCCGCACTGACCAGATGTCCCACACTGACCAGATACCCCGCACTGACCAGACGTCCCACACTGACCAGATACCCCAATCTGACCAGACGTCCCGCACTGACCAGACATCCCACACTGACCAGACGTCCCACACTGACCAGATACCCCGCACTGACCAGACATCCCACAATGACCAGACATCCCACACTGACCAGACATACCACACTGACCAGATACCCCGCACTGACCAGACATCCCACACTGACCAGATACCCCGCACTGACCAGACGTCCCACACTGACCAGATACCCCGCACTGACCAGATGTCCCACACTGACCAGATACCCCGCACTGACCAGACGTCCCACACTGACCAGATACCCCAATCTGACCAGACGTCCCGCACTGACCAGACGTCCCGCACTGACCAGACATCCCACACTGACCAGACGTCCCACACTGACCAGATACCCCAATCTGACCAGACGTCCCGCACTGACCAGACGTCCCGCACTGACCAGACATCCCACACTGACCAGACGTCCCACACTGACCAGACGTCCCGCACTGACCAGACGTCCCGCACTGACCAGATACCCCGCACTGACCAGATACCCCGCACTGACCAGACGTCCCGCACTGACCAGACGTCCCAAACTGACCAGATACCCAAATCTGACCAGACGTCCCACACTGACCAGACGTCCCGCACTGACCAGATACCCCAATCTGACCAGACATCCCACACTGACCAGACGTCCCGCACTGACCAGACGTCCCACACTGACCAGACGTCCCGCACTGACCAGACATCCCGCACTGACCAGACGTCCCGCACTGACCAGACGTCCCGCACTGACCAGATACCCCGCACTGACCAGACATCCCGCACTGACCAAACGTCCCACACTGACCAGATACCCCGCACTGACCAGACGTCCCACACTGACCAGACGTCCCGCACTGACCAGATACCCCGCACTGACCAGACGTCCCACACTGACCAGGTACCCCGCACTGACCAGACATCCCACACTGACCAGACATCCCACACTGACCAGACGTCCCACACTGACCAGATACCCCAATCTGACCAGACGTCCCGCACTGACCAGACGTCCCGCACTGACCAGACATCCCACACTGACCAGACATCCCACACTGACCAGATACCCCGCACTGACCAGACGTCCCACACTGACCAGATACCCCAATCGGACCAGACGTCCCGCACTAACCAGACGTCCCACACTGACCAGACATCCCACACTGACCAGACGTCCCGCACTGATCAAATACCCCGCACTGACCAGATAGCCCGCACTGACCAGATAGCCCGCACTGACCAGATAGCCCGCACTGACCAGACGTCCCGCACTGACCAGACGTCCCGCACTGACCAGACATCCCACAATGACCAGACATCCCACACTGACCAGACATACCACACTGACCAGATACCCCGCACTGACCAGACATCCCACACTGACCAGATACCCCGCACTGACCAGACGTCCCACACTGACCAGATACCCCGCACTGACCAGATGTCCCACACTGACCAGATACCCCGCACTGACCAGACGTCCCACACTGACCAGATACCCCAATCTGACCAGACGTCCCGCACTGACCAGACATCCCACACTGACCAGACGTCCCACACTGACCAGATACCCCAATCTGACCAGACGTCCCGCACTGACCAGACGTCCCGCACTGACCAGACGTCCCACACTGACCAGACGTCCCGCACTGACCAGACGTCCCGCACTGACCAGATACCCCGCACTGACCAGATACCCCGCACTGACCAGACGTCCCAAACTGACCAGATACCCAAATCTGACCAGACGTCCCACACTGACCAGACGTCCCGCACTGACCAGATACCCCAATCTGACCAGACATCCCACACTGACCAGACATCCCACACTGACCAGACATCCCGCACTGACCAGACGTGCCGCACTGACCAGACGTCCCGCACTGACCAGACGTCCCGCACTGACCAGACATCCCACACTGACCAGACGTCCCGCACTGACCAGACGTCCCACACTGACCAGACGTCCCGCACTGACCAGACGTCCCACACTGACCAGATGTCCCGCAATGACCAGACATCCCACACTGACCAGACGTCCCGCACTGACCAGACGTCCCACACTGACCAGACGTCCCGCACTGACCAGACGTCCCGCACTGACCAGACGTCCCACACTGACCAGACGTCCCACACTGACCAGATACCCCGCACTGACCAGACATTCCGCACTGACCAGACGTCCCACACTGACCAGATACCCCGCACTGACCAGACGTCCCACACTGACCAGACGTCCCACACTGACCAGACGTCCCGCACTGACCAGATACCCCGCACTGACCAGACGTCCCACACTGACCAGGTACCCCGCACTGACCAGACATCCCACACTGACCAGACATCCCACACTGACCAGACGTCCCACACTGACCAGATACCCCAATCTGACCAGACGTCCCGCACTGACCAGACGTCCCGCACTGACCAGACATCCCACACTGACCAGACGTCCCGCACTGACCAGATACCCCGCACTGACCAGACGTCCCACACTGACCAGACGTCCCGCACTGACCAGATGTCCCGCACTGACCAGATGTCCCGCACTGACCAGACGTCCCGCACTGACCAGATACCCCAATCTGACCAGACATCCCACACTGACCAGACATCCCGCACTGACCAGACGTCCCGCACTGACCAGACGTCCCGCACTGACCAGATACCCCGCACTGACCAGACATCCCACACTGACCAGACGTCCCGCACTGACCAGACGTCCCACACTGACCAGACGTCCCGCACTGACCAGACATCCTGCACTGACCAGACGTCCCAAACTGACCAGATACCCCAATCTGACCAGACGTCCCACACTGACCAGACGTCCCGCACTGACCAGATACCCCAATCTGACCAGACATCCCACACTGACCAGACATCCCGCACTGACCAGACGTCCCGCACTGACCAGATACCCCGCACTGACCAGATACCCCGCACTGACCAGACATCCCACACTGACCAGACGTCCCGCACTGACCAGACGTCCCGCACTGACCAGACGTCCCGCACTGACCAGACGTCCTGCACTGACCAGACGTCCCGCACTGACCAGACGTCCCGCACTGACCAGACATCCCGCACTGACCAGACGTCCCGCACTGACCAGACGTCCCGCACTGACCAGACGTCCCACACTGACCAGGTACCCCGCACTGACCAGACATCCCACACTGACCAGACGTCCCGCACTGACCAGACGTCCCGCACTGACCAGACGTCCCACACTGACCAGATACCCCGCACTGACCAGACATCCCGCACTGACCAGACGTCCCACACTGACCAGATACCCCGCACTGACCAGACGTCCCGCACTGACCAGACGTCCTGCACTGACCAGATACCCCGTACTGACCAGACGTCCCACACTGACCAGATACCCCGCACTGACCAGACGTCCCGCACTGACCAGACGTCCCGCACTGACCAGACATCCCGCACTGACCAGACGTCCCGCACTGACCAGACGTCCCGCACTGACCAGACATCCCACACTGACCAGACGTCCCGCACTGACCAGACGTCCCACACTGACCAGATACCCCGCACTGACCAGACGTCCCGCACTGACCAGACGTCCCGCACTGACCAGATACCCCGCACTGACCAGATACCTCGCACTGACCAGACGTCCCGCACTGGCCAGACGTCCCAAACTGACCAGATATCTCAATCTGACCAGACGTCCCACACTGACCAGACGTCCCACACTGACCAGATACCCCGCACTGACCTGACGTCCCACACTGACCAGATACCCCAATCTGACCAGACGTCCCACACTGACCAGACATCCCACACTGACCAGACGTCCCGCACTGACCAGACGTCCCACAATGACCAGATACCCCAATCTGACCAGACGTCCCACACTGACCAGATACCCCGCACTGACCAGATACCCCGCACTGACCAGATACCCCGCACTGACCAGACGTCCCGCACTGACCAGACGTCCCACACTGACCAGACGTCCTGCACTGACCAGATACCCCAATCTGACCAGACGTCCCACACTGACCAGATACCCCACACTGACCAGATACCCCAATCTGACCAGACGTCCCACATTGACCAGATACCCCAATCTGACCAGATGTCCCACACTGACCAGGTACCCCACACTGACCAGGTACCCCACACTGACCAGGCGTCCCGCACTGACCAGACGTCCCGCACTGACCAGACATCCCACATTGACCAGACGTCCCACACTGACCAGATACCCCACACTGACCAGACGTCCCACACTGACCAGACGTCCCACACTGACCAGACATCCCACACTGACCAGACGTCCCGCACTGACCAGACGTCCCGCGCTGACCAGACATCCCACACTGACCAGACACCCCGCACTGACCAGACATCCCACACTGACCAGATACCCCGCACTGACCAGACGTCCCACACTGACCAGATACCCCAATCTGACCAGACGTACCGCACTGACCAGACGTCCCGCACTGACCAGACGTCCCGCACTGACCAGACATCCCACACTGACCAGACGTCCCACACTGACCAGATACCCCAATCTGACCAGACGACCCACACTGACCAGACATCCCACACTGACCAGACGTCCCACACTGACCAGATACACCGCACTGACGAGACGTCCCACACTGACCAGACATCCCACACTGACCAGATACCCCGCACTGACCAGACATCCCACACTGACCAGATACCCCGCACTGACCAGACGTCCCACACTGACCAGATACCCCAATCTGACCAGACGTCCCGCACTGACCAGACGTCCCGCACTGACCAGACGTCCCGCACTGACCAGACATCCCACACTGACCAGACGTCCCACACTAACCAGATACCCCAATCTGACCAGACGTCCCACACTGACCAGATGTCCCGCACTGACCAGACGTCCCGCACTGACCAGACGTCCCGCACTGACCAGATAACCCGCACTGACCAGTCGTCCCGCACTGACCAGACGTCCCGCACTGACCAGACGTCCCGCACAGACCAGATGTCCCGCACTGACCAGACGTCCCGCACTGACCAGACGTCCCACACTGACCAGATACCCCAATCTGACCAGACGTCCCGCACTGACCAGACGTCCCGCACTGACCAGACGTCCCACACTGACCAGATACCCCGCACTGACCAGACGTCCCACACTGACCAGATACCCCAATCTGACCAGACGTCCCGCACTAACCAGACGTCCCACACTGACCAGACGTCCCACACTGACCAGACATCCCACACTGACCAGATACCCCGCACTGACCAGACGTCCTGCACTGACCAGACGTCCCGCACTGACCAGACGTCCCGCACTGACCAGATGTCCCGCACTGACCAGATACCCCGCACTGACCAGATACCCCGCACTGACCAGATAGCCCGCACTGACCAGACGTCCCGCACTGACCAGACATCCCACACTGACCAGACATCCCACACTGACCAGATACCCCGCACTGACCAGACGTCCCACACTGACCAGATACCCCGCACTGACCAGACGTCCCACACTGACCAGATACCCCGCACTGACCAGACATCCCACACTGACCAGATACCCCGCACTGACCAGACATCCCACACTGACCAGATACCCCAATCTGACCAGACGTCCCGCACTGACCAGACGTCCCGCACTGACCAGACGTCCCGCACTGACCAGACGTCCCGCATTGACCAGACATCCCACACTGACCAGACATCCCACACTGACCAGATACCCCAATCTGACCAGACGTCCCGCACTGACCAGACATCCCACACTGACCAGACGACCCGCACTGACCAGATACCCCGCACTGACCAGACGTCCCGCACTGACCAGACGTCCCGCACTGACCAGACGTCCCGCACTGACCAGATACCCCGCACTGACCAGACGTCCCGCACTGACCAGACGTCCCGCACTGACCAGACATCCCACAATGACCAGACATCCCACACTGACCAGACATCCCACACTGACCAGATACCCCGCACTGACCAGACGTCCCACACTGACCAGATACCCCGCACTGACCAGATGTCCCACACTGACCAGATACCCCGCACTGACCAGACGTCCCACACTGACCAGATACCCCAATCTGACCAGACGTCCCGCACTGACCAGACGTCCCGCACTGACCAGACATCCCACACTGACCAGACGTCCCACACTGACCAGATACCCCAATCTGACCAGACGTCCCGCACTGACCAGACGTCCCGCACTGACCAGACATCCCACACTGACCAGACGTCCCGCACTGACCAGATGTCCCGCACTGACCAGATACCCCGCACTGACCAGATACCCCGCACTGACCAGATACCCCGCACTGACCAGACGTCCCGCACTGACCAGACGTCCCAAACTGACCAGATACCCCAATCTGACCAGACGTCCCACACTGACCAGACGTCCCGCACTGACCAGACATCCCACACTGACCAGACATCCCACACTGACCAGACATCCCGCACTGACCAGACGTCCCGCACTGACCAGACGTCCCGCACTGACCAGACGCCCCGCACTGACCAGACATCCCACACTGACCAGACGTCCCGCACTGACCAGACGTCCCACACTGACCAGACGTCCCGCACTGACCAGACGTCCCACACTGACCAGGTACCCCGCAATGACCAGACATCCCACACTGACCAGACGTCCCGCACTGACCAGACGTCCCACACTGACCAGACGTCCCGCACTGACCAGACATCCCGCACTGACCAGACGTCCCGCACTGACCAGACGTCCCACACTGACCAGATACCCCGCACTGACCAGACATCCCGCACTGACCAGACGTCCCACACTGACCAGATACCCCGCACTGACCAGACGTCCCACACTGACCAGACGTCCCGCACTGACCAGATACCCCGCACTGACCAGACATCCCGCACTGACCAGACATCCCGCACTGACCAGACGTCCCACACTGACCAGACGTCCCACACTGACCAGATACCCCGCACTGACCAGACGTCCCGCACTGACCAGACATCCCGCACTGACCAGACATCCCACACTGACCAGACATCCCACACTGACCAGACGTCCCACACTGACCAGACACCCCAATCTGACCAGACGTCCCGCACTGACCAGACGTCCCGCACTGACCAGACATCCCACACTGACCAGACGTCCCGCACTGACCAGATACCCCGCACTGACCAGACGTCCCACACTGACCAGACGTCCCGCACTGACCAGATACCCCGCACTGACCAGATACCCCGCACTGACCAGATACCCCGCACTGACCAGACGTCCCGCACTGACCAGATACCCCAATCTGACCAGACGTCCCACACTGACCAGACGTCCCGCACTGACCAGATACCCCAATCTGACCAGACATCCCACACTGACCAGACATCCCGCACTGACCAGACGTCCCGCACTGACCAGACGTCCCGCACTGACCAGATACCCCGCACTGACCAGACATCCCACACTGACCAGACGTCCCGCACTGACCAGACGTCCCGCACTGACCAGACGTCCCGCACTGACCAGACGTCCTGCACTGACCAGACGTCCCAAACTGACCAGATACCCCAATCTGACCAGACGTCCCACACTGACCAGACGTCCCGCACTGACCAGATACCCCAATCTGACCAGACATCCCACACTGACCAGACATCCCGCACTGACCAGACGTCCTGCACTGACCAGACGTCCCGCACTGACCAGATACCCCGCACTGACCAGACATCCCACACTGACCAGACGTCCCGCACTGACCAGACGTCCCACACTGACCAGACGTCCCGCACTGACCAGACATCCCGCACTGACCAGACATCCCGCACTGACCAGACGTCCCGCACTGACCAGACGTCCCACACTGACCAGGTACCCCGCACTGACCAGACATCCCACACTGACCAGACGTCCCGCACTGACCAGACGTCCCGCACTGACCAGACATCCCACACTGACCAGACGTCCCGCACTGACCAGACATCCCGCACTGACCAGACGTCCCGCACTGACCAGACGTCCCGCACTGACCAGACGTCCCACACTGACCAGACGTCCCACACTGACCAGATACCCCGCACTGACCAGACATCCCGCACTGACCAGACGTCCCACACTGACCAGATACCCCGCACTGACCAGACGTCCCGCACTGACCAGACGTCCCGCACTGACCAGATACCCCGCACTGACCAGACGTCCCACACTGACCAGGTACCCCGCACTGACCAGACATCCCACACTGACCAGACGTCCCGCACTGACCAGACGTCCCGCACTGACCAGACATCCTGCACTGACCAGACGTCCCGCACTGACCAGACGTCCCACACTGACCAGATACCCCGCACTGACCAGACGTCCCGCTCTGACCAGACGTCCCGCACTGACCAGACGTCCCGCACTGACCAGATACCCCGCACTGACCAGATACCTCGCACTGACCAGACGTCCCGCACTGGCCAGACGTCCCAAACTGACCAGATATCTCAATCTGACCAGACGTCCCACACTGACCAGACGTCCCACACTGACCAGATACCCCGCACTGACCTGACGTCCCACACTGACCAGATACCCCAATCTGACCAGACGTCCCACACTGACCAGACATCCCACACTGACCAGACATCCCACACTGACCAGACGTCCCGCACTGACCAGACGTCCCACACTGACCAGATACCCCAATCTGACCAGACGTCCCACACTGACCAGATACCCCGCACTGACCAGACGTCCCGCACTGACCAGACGTCCCACACTGACCAGACGTCCTGCACTGACCAGATACCCCAATCTGACCAGACGTCCCACACTGACCAGATACCCCACACTGACCAGATACCCCAATCTGACCAGACGTCCCACATTGACCAGATACCCCAATCTGACCAGATGTCCCACACTGACCAGGTACCCCAAACTGACCAGGTACCCCACACTGACCAGGCGTCCCGCACTGACCAGACGTCCCGCACTGACCAGACATCCCACACTGACCAGATGTCCCACACTGACCAGATACCCCACACTGACCAGACGTCCCACACTGACCAGACGTCCCACACTGACCAGATACCCCAGACGTCCCGCACTGACCAGACGTCCCGCGCTGACCAGACATCCCACACTGACCAGATACCCCGCACTGACCAGACATCCCACACTGACCAGATACCCCGCACTGACCAGACGTCCCACACTGACCAGATACCCCAATCTGACCAGACGTACCGCACTGACCAGACGTCCTGCACTGACCAGACGTCCCGCACTGACCAGACATCCCACACTGACCAGACGTCCCACACTGACCAGATACCCCAATCTGACCAGACGACCCACACTGACCAGACATCCCACACTGACCAGACGTCCCACACTGACCAGATACACCGCACTGACGAGACGTCCCGCACTGACCAGACGTCCCGCACTGACCAGATGTCCCGCACTGACCAGACGTCCCGCACTGACCAGACATCCCACACTGACCAGATACCCCGCACTGACCAGACATCCCACACTGACCAGATACCCCGCACTGACCAGACGTCCCACACTGACCAGATACCCCAATCTGACCAGACGTCCCGCACTGACCAGACGTCCCACACTGACCAGACGTCCCACACTAACCAGATACCCCAATCTGACCAGACGTCCCACACTGACCAGATGTCCCGCACTGACCAGACGTCCCGCACTGACCAGACATCCCGCACTGACCAGATAACCTGCACTGACCAGACGTCCCGCACTGACCAGACGTCCCGCACTGACCAGACGTCCCACACAGACCAGACGTCCCGCACTGACCAGACATCCCACACTGACCAGATACCCCGCACTGACCAGACATCCCACACTGACCAGATACCCCGCACTGACCAGACGTCCCACACTGACCAGATACCCCAATCTGACCAGACGTCCCGCACTAACCAGACGTCCCACACTGACCAGACATCCCACACTGACCAGATACCCCGCACTGACCAGACGTCCCGCACTGACCAGACGTCCCGCACTGACCAGATGTCCCGCACTGACCAGACGTCCCGCACTGACCAGATACCCCGCACTGACCAGATACCCCACACTGACCAGATAGCCCGCACTGACCAGACGTCCCGCACTGACCAGACATCCCACACTGACCAGACATCCCACACTGACCAGATACCCCGCACTGACCAGACGTCCCACACTGACCAGATACCCCGCACTGACCAGACATCCCACACTGACCAGATACCCCAATCTGACCAGACGTCCCGCACTGACCAGACGTCCCGCACTGACCAGACGTCCCGCATTGACCAGACATCCCACACTGACCAGACGTCCCACACTGACCAGATACCCCAATCTGACCAGACGTCCCGCACTGACCAGACGTCCCGCACTGACCAGACATCCCACACTGACCAGACGACCCGCACTGACCAGATACCCCGCACTGACCAGACGTCCCGCACTGACCAGACGTCCCGCACTGACCAGATACCCCGCACTGACCAGATACCCCGCACTGACCAGACGTCCCGCAATGACCAGACGTCCCGCACTGACCGGATACCCCAATCTGACCAGACGTCCCACACTGACCAGACGTCCCGCACTGACCAGATACCCCAATCTGACCAGACGTCCCGCACTGACCAGACGTCCCGCACTGACCAGACGTCCCGCACTGACCAGACGTCCCACACTGACCAGATACCCCGCACTGACCAGACGTCCCGCACTGACCAGACGTCCCACACTGACCAGACGTCCCACACTGACCAGACGTCCCGCACTGACCAGACGTCCCGCACTGACCAGATACCCCGCACTGACCTGACGTCCCACACTGACCAGGTACCCCGCACTGACCAGACATCCCGCACTGACCAGACGTCCCGCACTGACCAGACGTCCCGCACTGACCAGACATCCCGCACTGACCAGACGTCCTGCACTGACCAGACATCCCGCACTGACCAGACGTCCCGCACTGACCAGACGTCCCACACTGACCAGACGTCCCACACTGACCAGATACCCCGCACTGACCAGACGTCCCGCACTGACCAGACGTCCCACACTGACCAGATACCCCGCACTGACCAGACGTCCCGCACTGACCAGACGTCCCACACTGACCAGATACCCCGCACTGACCAGATACCCCGCACTGACCAGACGTCCCGCACTGACCAGACATCCCGCACTGACCAGACGTCCCGCACTGACCAGACGTCCCACACTGACCAGACATCCCACACTGACCAGACGTCCCACACTGACCAGATACCCCGCACTGACCAGACATCCCGCACTGACCAGACGTCCCACACTGACCAGATACCCCGCACTGACCAGACGTCCCGCACTGACCAGATACCCCGCACTGACCAGACGTCCCGCACTGACCAGACGTCCCGCACTGACCAGACGTCCCGCACTGACCAGACATCCCACACTGACCAGACGTCCCGCACTGACCAGACGTCCCACACTGACCAGACGTCCCGCACTGACCAGATACCCCGCACTGACCAGACATCCCGCACTGACCAGACATCCCGCACTGACCAGATACCCCGCACTGACCAGTCGTCCCGCACTGACCAGACGTCCCGCACTGACCAGACACCCCGCACTGACCAGACACCCCGCACTGACCAGACATCCCGCACTGACCAGACATCCCGCACTGACCAGATACCCCGCACTGACCAGATACCCCGCACTGACCAGACGTCCCAATCTGACCAGACGTCCCAATCTGACCAGACGTCCCGCACTGACCAGACGTCCCGCACTGACCAGACGTCCCACACTGACCAGATACCCCAATCTGACCAGACGTCCCGCACTAACCAGACGTCCCACACTGACCAGACATCCCACACTGACCAGATACCCCGCACTGACCAGACGTCCTGCACTGACCAGACGTCCCGCACTGACCAGACGTCCCGCACTGACCAGATGTCCTTCACTGACCAGACATCCCGCACTGACCAGATAGCCCGCACTGACCAGATAGCCCGCACTGACCAGATAGCCCGCACTGACCAGACATCCCACACTGACCAGACATCCCACACTGACCAGATACCCCGCACTGACCAGACGTCCCACACTGACCAGATACCCCGCACTGACCAGACATCCCACACTGACCAGATACCCCAATCTGACCAGACGTCCCGCACTGACCAGACGTCCCGCACTGACCAGACATCCCACACTGACCAGACGTCCCACACTTACCAGATACCCCAATCTGACCAGACGTCCCGCACTGACCAGACGTCCCGCACTGACCAGACGTCCCGCACTGACCAGATACCCCGCACTGACCAGACGTCCCGCACTGACCAGACATCCCACACTGACCAGACGTCCCGCACTGACCAGATACCCCGCACTGACCAGATACCCCGCACTGACCAGACGTCCCGCACTGACCAGACGTCCCAAACTGACCAGATACCCCAATCTGACCAGACGTCCCGCACTGACCAGATACCCCAATCTGACCAGACATCCCACACTGACCAGACATCCCGCACTGACCAGGCATCCTGCACTGACCAGGCATCCTGCACTGACCAGACGTCCCGCACTGACCAGATACCCCGCACTGACCAGACATCCCGCACTGACCAGACGTCCCGCACTGACCAGACGTCCCGCACTGACCAGACGTCCCGTACTGACCAGATACCCCGCACTGACCAGATACCCCGCACTGACCAGACGTCCCGCACTGACCAGACGTCCCGCACTGACCAGGTACCCCGCACTGACCAGACGTCCCGCACTGACCAGACGTCCCGCACTGACCAGACGTCCCGCACTGACCAGACATCCCACACTGACCAGACGTCCCGCACTGACCAGACGTCCCGCACTGACCAGACGTCCCGCACTGACCAGACGTCCCGCACTGACCAGACATCCCGCACTGACCAGACGTCCCGCACTGACCAGACGTCCCGCACTGACCAGACGTCCCGTACTGACCAGATACCCCGCACTGACCAGATACCCCGCACTGACCAGACGTCCCGCACTGACCAGACGTCCCGCACTGACCAGGTACCCCGCACTGACCAGACGTCCCGCACTGACCAGACGTCCCGCACTGACCAGACGTCCCGCACTGACCAGACATCCCACACTGACCAGACGTCCCGCACTGACCAGACGTCCCGCACTGACCAGACGTCCCACACTGACCAGACGTCCCGCACTGACCAGACATCCCGCACTGACCAGACGTCCCGCACTGACCAGACATCCCACACTGACCAGACGTCCCACACTGACCAGATACCCCGCACTGACCAGACATCCCACACTGACCAGACGTCCCACACTGACCAGATACCCCACACTGACCAGACGTCCCGCACTGACCAGACGTCCCGCACTGACCAGACGTCCCGCACTGACCAGATACCCCGCACTGACCAGACGTCCCGCACTGACCAGACATCCCACACTGACCAGACGTCCCGCACTGACCAGACGTCCCACACTGACCAGACGTCCCGCACTGACCAGACGTCCCGCACTGACCAGACGTCCCGCACTGACCAGATACCCCAATCTGACCAGACGTCCCGCACTGACCAGACGTCCCGCACTGACCAGACGTCCCACACTGACCAGACGTCCCGCACTGACCAGATACCCCAATCTGACCAGACGTCCCAATCTGACCAGACGTCCCGCACTGACCAGACGTCCCGCACTGACCAGATACCCCAATCTGACCAGACGTCCCAATCTGACCAGACGTCCCGCACTGACCAGACATCCCACACTGACCAGACGTCCCACACTGACCAGATACCCCGCACTGACCAGACATCCCGCACTGACCAGACGTCCCACACTGACCAGATACCCCGCACTGACCAGACGTCCCGCACTGACCAGACGTCCCGCACTGACCAGACGTCCCGCACTGACCAGATACCGCGCACTGACCAGACGTCCCGCACTGACCAGACATCCCACACTGACCAGACGTCCCGCACTGACCAGACGTCCCACACTGACCAGACGTCCCGCACTGACCAGACGTCCCGCACTGACCAGACGTCCCGCACTGACCAGATACCCCAATCTGACCAGACGTCCCGCACTGACCAGACGTCCCGCACTGACCAGACGTCCCACACTGACCAGACGTCCCGCACTGACCAGATACCCCAATCTGACCAGACGTCCCAATCTGACCAGACGTCCCGCACTGACCAGACGTCCCGCACTGACCAGATACCCCAATCTGACCAGACGTCCCGCACTGACCAGACGTCCCGCACTGACCAGACGTCCCACACTGACCAGACGTCCCGCACTGACCAGATACCCCAATCTGACCAGACGTCCCAATCTGACCAGACGTCCCGCACTGACCAGACGTCCCGCACTGACCAGATACCCCAATCTGACCAGACGTCCCAATCTGACTAGACGTCCCGCACTGACCAGACGTCCCGCACTGACCAGATACCCCAATCTGACCAGATACCCCGCACTGACCAGATACCCCGCACTGACCAGACGTCCCGCACTGACCAGACGTCCCGCACTGACCAGACGTCCCGCACTGACCAGATACCCCGCACTGACCAGATACCCCGCACTGACCAGACGTCCCACACTGACCAGATACCCCGCACTGACCAGACGTCCCACACTGACCAGATACCCCAATCTGACCTAGTCTCATTTGCCAACATTTGGCCTATATCCCTCCAGATCTTTCCTGTCCGTGTACTTGGATTAGAGGGATATATAGGAGATAGTGAGGGCTGCAGAGGCTGGAGGGTCAGAGTGAATAAAGGGCGGTGCTGGAAAAGCACAGCAGGTCAGGCAGCATCCGAGGAGCAGGAGAGTCGGGTTTCGGTCTTGCTTCTCAGATGCTGCCTGACCTGCTGTGCTTTTACCAACTCCACACTTTATCATCTCAGAGGGGTATAGAGCAAACACCAGCAAATGGGGCTTGTTCAGTTTGGAGTCCCTGGTCAGTATGGATGAGTTAGACTGAAGCACCTGTTTCCATGCTGTATGACTCTATCCCTCCAAACCCTTCCTATTCATATACCCATCCAAATGCCTCTTAAATGCTGTAATTGTACCAGCCTCCACCACATCCTCTGGCAGCTCATTCCATACACGTACCACCCTCTGTGTGAAAAAGTCGCCCCTTAGGTCTCTTTTATATCTTTCCCCTCTCACCCTAAACCTATGCCCTCTAGTTCTGGACTCCCCCACCCCAGGGAAAAGACTTTGCCTATTTACCCTATCCATGCCCCTTATAATTTTGTAAACCTCTATAAGGTCACCCCTCAGCCTCCGACGCTCCAGGGAAAACAGCCCCAGCCTGTTCAGCCTCTCCCTATAGCTCAAATCCTCCAACCCTGGCAACATCCTTGTAAATCTTTTCTGCACTCTCTCAAGTTTAACAACTGGAGGGGCACTTGCAGGGGGTGGTGTTCCCATGTATCTGCTGCCCTTGTCCTTCTAGGTTGAAGTGGTGGTGGGTTTGGAAGGTGCTGCCTGAGGACCTTTGGTGAATTTCTGCAGTGCATCTTGTAGAGAGTACACACTGCTGCTACTGAGCGTCGGTGGGGGAGGGAGGGGATGTTTGTGGGTGTGGGGCCAATTATGCGGCTGCTTTGTCCTGGATGGTGTTGAGCTTCTTGTGTGTTGTTGGAGCTGCCCCCATCCAGGGCAAGTGGGGAGTATTCCATCACACTCCTGACTTGTGCCTTGTAGATGGTGGGACAGGATTTGGGGAGTCAGGAGGGGAGTTACTCGCTGCAGTATTCCCAGCCTCAGACCGGTTCTTGTCGCCGCTGGGTTTGTGTGTTGAGTCCAGTTGAGTTTCTGGTCAATGGGAGCCCTCAGGCCAATATGTTGACAGTGGGGGATTCGGTGATGGTAACACCATTGAGTGTCAAGGGGTGGTGGTTAGAGTATCCCTTATTGCAGCTGGACACTGCCTGGCATTTGTGTGGCGTGAATGTTACTTGGCACTTGTCAGCCCAGGCCTAGATATTGTCCAGATCTCACTGCATTTGACCATGGACTGCTTCAGTATCTGAGGAGTTGTGAGTGGGGCTGAACATTGTGCTATCATCAGTGAACATCCCTCACGTCTGACCTTATTGTGTCATTGCTGCAGCAGTGTATGTGTGGGGAAGCCTTACTCCAACTGTACAGGGCACTGGGGAGACCATGTCTGGAGCACTGTGAGCAGTTTTGGTCCCTTATTTAAGGAAAGATGTTATTACATTGGAGTCAGTTCAGAGCAGGTAGACTGGGCCGAACCCCTGGTGTGGGGAGGGATTGTTTTATCCATAAAAGGTTAAACAGGTTGGGACACCACTCCCTGGGGTTTAGAGAATGAGAGCTGATCTCATTCAAATATAACGGATTCTCAAGGGGTTTGTCAGGGTCAGAGCTGAGAGAGTGTTCTCCCTCAGGGGAGAGTCTGGGACCAGAGGGTACAGTCTCTGAATAAAGGGGCACCAATGTCAGACTGAGATGGGGAGGAATTCCTGCTCTCAGAGGGTTGGGAGTCTTTGGAACTCCTTGTCACAGAGAGAGCTGTGGGGGCAGAGTCCTCAGGGATATTTAAGGCTGAGAGAGATTCTGGATCAGTCACTGGGTCAAGGGGGAAGAGCAGGAAAGTGGGTGTGAGGAATGTCGGATCAGCCATGATCCTACTGGATGGTGGAGCAGGCTGGAGGGGCTGAATGGCCTCCTCCTGTTGCTATTTTTATGGTCTTATGGTCAAGTCCAACACCCAGACTGATGTCTCCAGGAGAGGGGGGTATATGATGTATCTGAGCCAGTTGTTGTTATTGGTGTTGTCTCCCTCCCTCCACCCCCCCACCAGGTGCAGACCTATCTGACCATTGAGAATGAGGTGGAGGTAGCACAATTCACCAACAGTCGCCCGGAGAAACTGCAGCTTCCCAGCTCCTTCCATCAGGAACTCCTGCAGCTCCCATCCACCTACGACTATGGGGCGTACAGGCGAGTGATCGAGTTGTATGGCACTCACTACCTCCGGCAGGGAGCCCTCGGGGGCAAGTACAGCATGCTCTTCATGGTGGACAAGGACAAGATGACCAAAGCAGGTAAAACACTGCATTTAGGTAGCACCATTCATCAGCCCAGTACATCGCCAGGCTGCAGTATGGCAAACGTAGTAATGTAGGAATCATCGTCACTGTGGGAATGTGATTGTGAGAGTGCAGCACTCCCTCAGCACTGACCCTCTGACAGTGCAGCACTCCCTCAGCCCTGACCCTCTGACAGTGCAGCACTCCCTCAGCCCTGACCCTCTGACAGTGCAGCACTCCCTCAGCACTGTCCCTCTGACAGTGCAGCACTCCCTCAGCACTGACCCTCTGACAGTGCAGCACTCCCTCAGCACTGACCCTCTGACAGTGCAGCACTCCCTCAGCACTGACCCTCTGACAGTGCAGCACTCCCTCAGCACTGACCCTCTGACAGGTCAGCACTCCCTCAGTATTGACCCTCTGACAGTGCAGCACTCCCTCAGCACTGACCCTCTGACAGTGCAGCACTCCCTCAGCACTGACCTTCTGACAGTGCAGCACTCCCTCAGCACTGACCCTCCAACAGTGTGGTGCTCAAGGAGCTATGAACCTGCACTCCAAGGTCTCTTTGTTCAGCAACACTCCCTAGGACCTTACCATTAAGTGTATAAGTCCTGCTAAGATTTGCTTTCCCAAAATGCAGCACCTCACATTTATCTGAATTAAACTCCATCTACCACTTCTCAGCCCATTGGCCCATCTGGTCCAGATCCTGTTGTAATCTGAGGTAACCCTCTTCGCTGTCCACTACACCTCCAATTTTGGTGTCATCTGCAAACTTACTAACTGTACCTTTTGTGCTCACATCCAAATCATTTCTGTAAATGACAAAAAGTGGAGGACCCAGCACCGATCCTTGTGGCACTCCACTGGTCACAGGCCTCCAGTCTGAAAAACAACCCTCCACCACCACCCTCTGTCTTCTACCTTTGAGTCAATTCTGTTCCAAATGGCTAGTTCTCCCTGTATTCCATGAGATCTAACCTTGCTAATCAGTCTCCCATGGGGAACCTTGTCGAACGCCTTACTGAAGTCCATACAGATCACATCTACTGCTCTGCCCTCATCAATCTTCTTTGCTACTTCAAAAAATTCAATCAAGTTTGTGAGACATGATTTCCCACGCACAAAGCCATGTTGACTATCCCTAATCAGTCCTTGCCTTTCCAAATACATGTACATCCTGTCCCTCAGGATTCCCTCCAACAACTTGCCCACCACCGAGGTCAGGCTCACTGGTCTATAGTTCCCTGGCTTGTCTTTACCGCCCTTCTGAAACAGTGGCACCACGTTAGCCAACCTCCAGTCTTCCGGCACCTCACCTGTAACTATCGATGATACAAATATCTCAGCAAGAGGCCCAGCAATCACTTCTCTAGCTTCCCACAGAGTTCTCGAGTACACCTGATCAGGTCCTGGAGATTTTTATTTATATTCATTTGTGGGATTTGAATGTCGCTGGCTGGGTCGGGTATTTATTCCCCGTCCCTAGTTGCCCCTTAAGAAGGTGGGGGTGACCTGCCTTCCTGACCCGCTGCAGTCCATGTGCTGTAGGGTGACCCACAATGCCCTGAGGGAGGGAATTCCAGGATTCTGACCCCGGGACACTGAAGGAACAGCGATATATTTCCAAGTCAGGATGGGGAGGGGCTTGGAGGGGAACTTTCAGGGGGTGGTGTTCCCATGTACCTGCTGCCCTTGTCCTTCTAGATGGAAGTGATGGTGGGTTTGGAAGGTGCTGCCTGAGGATCTTTGGTGAATTTCTGCAGTACATCTTGTAGGTAGTACACACTGCTGTTACTGAGCGTCGGTGGGGGAGGGAGGGGATGTTTGTGGGTGTGGTGTCAATCAAGTGGGGGCTGCTTTGTCCTGGATGGTGTCAAGCTTCTTGAGTGTTGGAGCTGCCCTCATCCAGGGCAAGTGGGGAGTATTCCATCACACTCCTGACTTGTGCCTTGTAGATGGTGGACAGGCTTTGGGGAGTCAGGAGGGGAGTTACTCGCTGCAGTATTCCTAACCTGCTTTGTTTTTAAAGGCTCTGTGTGGGGTAAGTCCAGTTGAGTTTCTGTTCAACGGTAACCCCAAGGATGGTGACAGTGGGGGATTCAGTGAATGTCAAGGGATGGTGATTAGAGGGTCTCTTAATCATGATGGCCATTGCCTGGCATTTATGTAGCGTGAATGTTACCTGCCACCTGTCAGCCCAAACCTGGATATTGTCCAGATCTTACTGCATTTGAGCACAGACTGTTTCAGTATGTGAGGAGTTGTGAATGGTGCTGAACATTGTGCAATCGTTGGTGAACATCCCCAATTCTGACCTTGTGATGGAGGGAAGGTCATTGGTGAAGCAGCTGAAGATGGTTGGGTCCAGGACACTACCCTGAGGGACTCCTGCAGAGCTGTCCTGGAGCTGAGATGACTGACCTCCAACAACCACAACCAACTTCCTCTGTGTCAGGGATGGATCCAACCACCAGAGAGTTTGCCCCCAATACCCATTGGTTCCAGTTTTGTTTGGACCCTGTGGTGTCACACTTGGTCAAATGTAGTCTTGATATCAAACCTTTATCTTATTGTATGCATTTCAAGACATCTAGCACTTCCTCCTCTGTAATCTGGACATTTTGCAAGATGTCACCATCTATTTCCCTATAGTCTATATCTTCCATATTCTTTTCCACAGTAAATACTGATGCAAAAAACTTGTTTACTATCTCCCCCATTTTCTGTGGTTCCACACAAAGGCCGCCTTGCTGATCTTTGAGGGGCCCTATTCTCTCCCTAGTTACTCTTTTGTCCTTAATGTATTTGTAAAAACCCTTTGGATTCTCCTTAATTCTATTTGCCAAAGCTATCTCATGTCCCCTTTTTGCCCTCCTGATTTCCCTCTTAAGTATACTCCTACTACCTTTATACTCTTCTAAGGATTCACTCGATCTATCCTGTCTATACCTGACATATGCTTCCTTCTTTTTCTTAACTAAACCCTCAATTTCTTTAGTCATCCAGCATTCCCTGTACCTACCAGCCTTCCCTTTCACCCTGACAGGAATATACTTTCTCTGGATTCTCGTTTTCTCATTTCTGAAGGCTTCCCATTTTCCAGCCGTCCCTTTACCTGCGAATATCTGCCCCCAATCAGCTTTTGAAGACCTCTCAGTATTCGGGACGTTCCAATCAGATCCCCCTCATCCTTCTAAACTCCATCGAGTACAGACCCAGATTCCTCCACCACTCCTCAGATGCCAAGCCCTTCATCCCTGGGGTCATTCTTGTAAAACCTCCCTGGGCCCCCTCCAATGTCAGCACATCCTTCCTTAGATACAGGACCCAAAACTGCTCACAATATTCCAAATGCAGTCTGACCACAGCCTTACACAGTCTCAGCACTATATCCCTGCTCTTGGATTCTAACCCTCTGGAAATGAAAGCTAACATTACATTTACCTTCCTAACTGCCAACTGAACCTGCATGTGAACCTGAAGGGAATCCTGAACGAGGAATCCCAAACCCCTTTGTGTTTCAGGTTTCCGAAGCCTTTTCCTGTTTAGATAATAGTCTCTGCCTCTATTCCTCCTCCCAAAGTGTATCATCACCTCACACTCTCCCACACTGTATTCCATCTGCCACTTGTTTGCTCACTCTCTCAGTCTGTCCAAGTCCTTCTGCAGCCTCCCTGCTTCCTCAACACGACCTGTCCCTCCACCTGCCTTCGTGTCATCGGCAAACTTCAGCAACACTGTCCCTCAGGCCCTCCATCCAGGTCACTAATGTGTAACATGAGTAGTTGTGGTCCCAACACTGACCCCTACAGAGCTCCACTAGTCCCTGGCTGCCATCTTGAAAAAGACCCCCATCCCTTCCCTCTGTCCCCTGTCGGTCAGCCAACCCTCTCTCCATGGCACTACCTGATTTGGTTTGGTTTATTGTAGTCACCTGTACCTAAGGACAGTGAAAAGTTTTGCTTTGCGAACAGTACAGGCAGATCATAGTAAACAAGGGCATAGAGATCACAGAGTGCTTAGGTACAGGTTATGGCTGCACGGGAGGTGCACAAAACACGATCAATATTTGTTTGAAGTTAGAGAGGTCCATTCATCAGCCTAATAACAACAAGGAAGAAGCTGTTCCTCAACCTGTTGGTACATGTGTTCAAGTTTCTGTATCTTCTCCCTGACGGAAGAGATTGTAGGAGATTGTTTCCGGGGTGGGAGGGGTCTTTGATGATGGTGGCAGCCTTTGCACAGCTGTGAGCCGTGTAGATGGAGTCCATGATGGGAGGTTAGCTTCTGTGATGGGCTGGGCTGTGCACTAAGGTGTTCTTGCATCTTCTTGGCCACCACGTTTTCCTAGGAGGTCCAGGACACCTTATCCCTAACACCCTGGGCCCTTATCTTATTTAACGGTCTCCTGTACAGCACTTTGTCAAAGAGCTTCTGGAAACCCAAACAGATCACATCCATTGGCTCCCATTGGTAAGATTCCTCAATCCATTGTGAAGGATGGGATTATTGAATATTTGGAAGTGTACGGTAAAATGGGGCAAAGTCAGCATGGTTTCATCAAGGGGAGGCCATGCCTGACAAATCAGCTAGAATTCTTTGAGGGAGTAACAAGCAGGTTAGACCAAGGAGAGCCAATGGATGGTATCGACCTGGACTTCAAGAAGGTCTTTGACAAGGTGCCGCACAGAAGGCTACTGAGTAAGATAAGGGCCCATGGTGTTAGAGGCAAGGTGCTAGCATGGTTAGAAGCTTGACTGTCTGGCAGAAAGCAGAGAGTGGGGAGAAAAGGGTCTTTGTCAGGATAGCAGCCAGTGACAAGTGGTGTTCCACAAGGCTCAGTGTTGGGACCACAAATTTTCAATTTATACATTAATGATCGAGATGCAGGAACTGAGGGCATTCTGACAAAGTTTGTAGATGATCCAAAGACAGGGAGAGGGACAGGTAGCATTGAGGAGGTGGGGAGGCTGCAGAAGGATTTGGACAGGTTAGGAGAGTGGGCAAAAAGTGGGCGATAGAGTACAATGTGGGAAAACGTGAGGTCGGAAGAATAGAGGGATGGGCTATTTTCTAAATGGAGAGAAAATTCAGAAGTCTGAACTGCAAAGGGACTTGGGCGTTCTAGTCCAGGATTCTCTCGAGGTAAACTTACAGGTTGAGTCAGTAGTTAGGAAGGCAAACACAATGATGGCATTTATTTTGAGAGGATTTGAATATAAAAGCAGGGATGTACTTCTGAGGCTCTGTAAGGGTCTGGTCAGACCACGTGTGGAGTATTGTGCGCAGTTTTGGGCCCCATAATCTCAGGAAGGATGCAATGGCCCTGGAGTGTGTTCAGAGGAGGTTCATGAGAATGGTCCCAGGAATAACAAGCTTAACACAAGAGGAATGTTTGAGGACTCTGGGTTTATACTCGATGGAGTTTAGAAGGATGATGAGGGACTCGAATAGAAACAGACAGAATACTGAACAGCCTGGGCAGAATGGATGTTGGGAAGATGTTTTTATTGGTAGGAGAGACTGGGACCTGAGAATCAACCATGATTGAATGGTGGAACAGATTTAATGGGCTGAATGGCCTAATTTCTGCTTCAATGTTTTATGGTCTCGTTTGTCTAACTTACTCATTACCTCCTCAAAGAATTCTGTCAGACATGACCTTCCCTTGATGAAGCCCGTGCTGACTCAGTCTACTTTGCAATCCACTTCCAAATACTCCGCTATCTCACCCTTAATAATGAACTCTAAACTGTTACCAATGTCTGACCTCAGGCTAACTGACCTATAGTTTCCCATCTCTGATCCTCCCTTCCTTAATAAACAGGGCTGTTACATTAACCACCTTCCAGTCCTCTGGAACCCTCCTGACTCCAGTGATTCCTGAGAGATCACCCCCCCAGTGCCTCCACAATCCCCTCAGTTATCTCCTTCAGATCTCTGGGGTATAGTCCATCTGGTCCAGGTGATTTATCCACCTTCAGACCTTTCACCTTCTCCTGAGTGATGGTCCCTACACTCACCTCTGCCCCTGACTTCCCTTGTCAGCCCTGGGTGCCTCATCCTCCCCTTAGTATGATCCTTCTTCCTTGGGATGAGTTTCTGCTGAGCCTCCCGAAATCCCCCCAGAAACCCCAGCCGTTGCTGTTCCACCATCTTCCCTGCCAGGCTCCCCTTCCAATCAACTCCAGCCAGCTCTTCCCTCATATCTTTGTAGTGACCGTTACTCAATCCTAACAACGTCACATCTGATTCCAGCTTCTCCCTCCCAAACCACAGGGTGAATTCGATCATATTCTGGTCACTGCCCCCTCGGGCTTCCTTCACCTTAAACTCCCTGATCAAGTCAGCTTCATTCCACATCACCAAATCCAGAATGGCCTCTTCCCTAGTGGGCCCTACCACAAGCTGCTCTAAAGAACTGTCCCGTAAACATTTCACTCATTCCTTTTCTTGGGATCAGCTCCCACCTCGATTTTCCCAGTCCACCTACATATTGAAGTCCCCCAGGATGATCATTATTGTGCCTTTCTTCCATGTCTTTTCGATCTCCCGAATTATTTTCTTCCCCACATCCTGACTACTGCGAGGAGACCTGGACACCACTCCCATCAGGAACATCCTTTCCCTTTGTGGTTCCTCAACTCTCCCCACACAGATTCTAGGCCTTTCGATTGTGTATCATTCCGAGCTACTGATTTCATTTCATTTCTGACTAACATGGCAATGCTGTCCCCTCTGCCCATCTGCCTATCTTTTCAATAGGATGTTTATCCTTATTTAGTTCCCAGCAGCCACATCTCTGTGACACCCATAACACCGTACCCCTCTATTTTATTCTGCACTACAATCTCATTTCCCTTGAATCATACACTGCGTACATTTAAATACAACACCCTCAGTCCTGTGTTGACTGCCCCTGTTTTCATAACTGTCCCCTTGTCTGTTGTGCCTGAAGTTAGATTCCTGACATTTCCATACTCTCTGTCCTGTTACTTATTCTAGAAACTTTAATAACCTCTGCTGAGTCCCCCTCCCCCCACACCCCCCCCCCCCCCCACCCCCGACCCCTTTAACTGTGTTCCGTACTTTTCCATGTAACCGAAACCACGTTCCCTCTCCATTATTTCATTGAGAGCCCTACCCACAGCCTAGTCATGTGACTGGCCAGGTCACTGGTCCCTGATTTGGGTGGAGCCCGTCCCATTGGAACAGTTCCCTCCTTCCCCAGGACTGGGGTCATGTCCCATAAATGTGAACCCGTTTCTCCCACAGCAAACTTTGAGCCACACGTTTACCTCTTTAATCTTGTTGACTGTGACAATTTTCTCGTGGCCCAGATAGTCATCCTGAACCTTTTTGGTTCTGCTGTCTGACGTAGCCTCCAGGTGCTGATCGTCCCTCAGCAGAACCTCCTTCCCTTTTCCTATCGATATGGCTGGGACCTGTGTGGACCGTGACATCTGGATCTTCTCCCTCCCACTCCAAGTTCCTCTGCAGCCCAGATGAGAGATCCTGAACCCAGGCACCAGGCAGGCAATACAGCCTTCGGGAATCTCAACCCTGGCCACAGAGAACAGTCTCTATTCCCCTGACTATACTAGCCCTGATTATAACTACATTTCTCTTTTCTCCTCACTCTTGAATGGCTCCCTGTACCACAGTGCTATGATCAGTGAGCTCATCCTCCCTACAGTCCTCACTCTCACCCACACGGGGGGGGCAAGAATCTCCAACCTGTTAGACAAGCTCAAGGGCTGAGGCTCCTCCAACCCTACCTCCTGGATCCCTCTACCTGCCTCACTCAGAGTCACACCCTCCTGTTCCTGACCACTGCCCGAATTCATGGTGGTTTATCTGAGGGGTGTGACTGCCTCCTGAAACACCGCTACCAGGTAACTCTCTCCCTCCCTGATGTATGGCAGTTTTTACAGCTCAGAATCCAGCTCATCAACTCTGAGCTGGAGTTCCCCAAACAGCCGACACTTGCTGCAGAATGTGCTCATTCTCAACCCCAATGGGGGTCCACCAGCTCCCACGTCATGCAGGTACGATGCACGTGGGCAACATGCTGGCCATCAGATTCAAGATTACAGTGATGCTGGAAAAGCACAGCAGGTCAGGCAGCATCCGAGGATGAAGGGTTCCCGCTCGGAACGTCGATTTTCCTGCTCCTCCAGTGCTGGCTTTCCTGATGCTGGCCATCGGTTATCCTGTAAATCAGCATCTTACACAAGTTTAAACATCGCTTTGCAGGGAATTGCGACATTGGCTCCAAAGCCCCTGAACGACAAACTCAATTGGAATGTGGTTCTCTCTGGATGGGATCTCCCTGTGCAGACAGACTGTGTCATTGAGCACAGACACTAACCTTTACATTGTTTTACAGATTATTCGACAACAGACAGTTCAGGTTGTTCACAAACTTCATTCAACTTCATCTTCATCAGTTACGAAAAGTCAAAGTGTGAACAATACAAGGAGGCCCTGAGAACAGCAATGGGTAAGAGCAGATCAACAAACTCACCGTACAGAGCACATACACCGTCCTCAGCACCTACAACAATCACTGACCCTCCGACAGTGTGGCACTCCCTCAGTACTGACCCTCCAACAGTGTGGCACTCCCTCAGCACTGACCCTCCAACAGTGCGGCACTCCCTCAGTACTGACCCTCCAACAGTGTGGCACTCCCTCAGCACTGACCCTCCGACAGTGCAGCACTCCCTCAGCACTGACCCTCTGACAGGGCAGCACTCCCTCAGCACTGACCCTCCGACAGTGCAGCACTCCCTCAGTACTGACCCTCTGACAGGGCAGCACTCCCTCAGTACTGACCCTCTGACAGTGCGGCACTCCCTTAGAGAGACAAGATGTTTACTCGCAGAACACTTTCGAGACACCCGCACCAATCAACCAAACCGCCCCGTGGCCCAACATTTCAACTCCCCCTCCCACTCTGCCGAGGACATGGAGGTCCTAGGCCTCCTTCACCGCCGCTCCCTCACCACCAGACGCCTGGAGGAAGAACGCCTCATCTTCCGCCTCGGAACACTTCAACCCCAGGGCATCAATGTGGACTTCAATAGTTTCCTCATTTCCCCTTCCCCCACCTCACCCTAGTTCAGCACCGTCCTCATTACCTGTCCCATCTGTCATTCTTCCTTCCCACCTATCCACTCCACCCTCCTCTCTGACCTATCGCCATTACCCCCACCTCCAACCACTTATAGCACTCTCAACTACCTTCCCCCCAGCCCCACCCCCCATTTATCTCTCCAACCCCCAAGGCTCCCAGTCTCATTTCTGATGAAGGGCTTTTGCCCGAAACATTGATTTTCCTGCTCCTCGGATACTGCCTGACCTGCTGTGCTTTTCCAGCACCCCACTCTGGTCTAGACACTGATGTTTGGTTGCCTTCTGTGTTATGGGCTAGCCCAGGCCACTCAAAACATTCTTCAGCAGACAGCCCCAGACCATAACTTCCCAATTTGTTTCGGTAAGTGTACAGTGAAAATTACCCAGAGTATGTTTTTAAGGTTGACTCCTAGATTTTAAATCAGACAAAAGAAAAATTGATCCACAAAATTACAGAATGAAACACAAAGAGCAGAATAAAGAATCCCTACGGAACTCAGTCTATCCAAACTAGACTTAATTCTGCTGTTCCGAATATACACAACAGTCCCAATAAGCAAACTCCCTTTAAAGTTCAGTATAAATGGAATAGAAGCTTATTCCTTTGAAGTTGAAGGGCAGAAGGAGAGAGAGGGAGAGAGAGAGTTTCCCAGTTCAAGACTGAATAAAACTGCTCCGTTCAGCTAGAGATCTGACCACTCCCCTTTCATTATACAGGTCACTTCTAAAACATGACCACTTTGGCCCGAAGTCTCATCTGTTTACGTATAAACAAAAGGCCTCTCAAAATCCTTTCCATCTCTGTCCCAAACCAGACTAATCGGAGCCCGGCCCGGTTTATTACCAGTCTGAAAAAAATCAAGGACAGAGTCTCCTTGAGCCAAGGAAAAGTCTTTAGGAAATAAAGGGACTAGCTTTGTGACATCAGTAACCTTTCACCTTTGCCCCCAGGCAGCTCCTCTGGACAGATGCAGGGTTTGTCTTCGACCCGGGGGGGTCGTCCTGCCTTTGTTGCTGCCCTGAGCCTGATTAACGTGAGGGACCCCCAGGCCAACAGTGATGTTTATCAGCGATGGGCTGGTTCGGTTAAGGAGTACCCTGTCATCATCAACCAAAAGGTCAGAGGTTAACAACTCCGCAAACTACCCCCTTTCTGTGATGTGGGAACCTCCAAACCGTGACCCATTTTGTGAATAACCGCACGGTGTAGGCCCAGTGTGTGAGCCAAGTGTGGGAGTTTGGGGGAGTGAGTGGGGGAAGGGGTTGTCATGTACAGTTCCAGCCCTCTCTGTGAAGGGCTGTTCTGTGGTTGAGGCGCCGCTGGTTAGCGAGCCTGGGTGAATCCCGGTTGGTTGAGGCAGGTGAGCAAGGAACAGGGTCAGGGCATGAGTGAAGCAGCATTTGTCCCTCAGTCCCCTGGTTATGTAGGTTACTGTCCAGTCAGTGGACAGGAAGGCTGCTCCTGCTGGAGGTGGGAGGTCAGGGAGCAGTCTCGTGACCCTCGCAATGATACCTGCAGGAGCCCCTCATCCATGGTGTGGTTCAGTTGGAGCAGTAGTTGGACACACTGAGGAATACAGAGTGTAATAAACATTGGTTATAGGGAGGTGGTCACACCACAGGGTCAGGCAGGTCGATGGGTGACCGCGAGGAGACATAGGCAGGTAGTGCAGGAGCCTCCTGTGACAATTCCTCTCACTAACACCTACACTGTTTTGGATACTGCTGGTGGGGGAGGTGATAATCTTTCAGGGGAGTATAACATAGCAGCGAGGTCTGAGGTGCCATAACTAGCTCAGTGTAAAGCAGGGTGTCACAGAGTCCCAGTGAGTAACTTTGATCGGGGACTCTCTGATCAGGGGATCAGATGGGCGGTTTTCTCTAGCTGTGAGCGAGACTCCAGGAGGGGGTGTTTCCTCCTGGTGCCAGGGTCAGGGACATCTCGGAACGATCACAGCAAACTCTCAAAGTGGGGCCACAGGTCATTGTCCACATTGGTCCCAACAACACAGTTAGAGAGAGGGATGGGGTCCTACTGAGTGAATAATGGGGGAGTTAGGCAGGAGGTTAAAGAGCAGAGTGTTCGTGGGGGAACACCTTGAGACCCATGGGAAGGGTTTAGATGGATATGGGCCAATTGCTGGCAAATGGGACTAGATTAGGTTGGGATATCTGGTCAGCAAGGACGAGTTAGACTGAAGGGTCTGTTTCAGTGCTGTATATCTCCAAGACTCCATGACTCTCTGACTATAATTCTATCAGTTTTTAAATAGTTATGGAAACGGATAGGGCTGGTCCACAAGTTAAAGTTCTAAATTGGGGCCAGATCAATTTTGATGGTATTAGACAGGAACTCCCAAAAGTTGATTGGGGGAAAGGGACACCTGGCAAATGGGAAGCCTTCAAAAGCGAGTTAATGGGCGTTCAGGGACTCGGCCGTTAGTGTGAAGGGCAAAGCTAACAGGAGTAGGGAACACTGGGTGACCAGAGATATGGAGGCTCTGCTAAAGATAAAGAAGGAGGTATATGTCAGTTATCGACAGCTGAGATTGAGGGAATCCCTACAGAGGGAATTCAGGAAGGCAGAAAGGGGTCGTGTTATACAAAAACAGAAATTGCTGGAAAAGCTCAGCAGGTCTGGCAGTATCTGTGGAAAGAAATCAGAGATAATGTTCTGGGTCCAGTGACCCTTCCTCAGAACTGATGATAGTGACAAAAATGTTGGTTTATAATCAGAAGATGGGGTGGGGGTGGGGTGTGGGGGGAAAGAGATATAACATAGAACATAGAACATAGAAAAGTACAGCACAGGACAGGCCCTTTGGCCCACGATGTTATGCCGAGATTTAATCCTAATGTAAAATATAGTAACTTAACCTACACACCCCTCAACTCACTGCTCTCCATGTGTATGTCCAGCAGTCGCTTAAATATCCCCAATGACTCTGCTTCCACCACCACCACAGCTGGCGACACATTCCATACATTCACAACTCTCTGCATAAAGAACCTACCTCTAACGTCCCCTTGATACCTTCCTCCTAATATCTTCAAACTATGACCCCCCTCATACCAGTCAATCCTGCCCTGGGGAAAGGTCTCTGCCTATTGACTCTATCTATTCCTCTCATTACCTTGTCCACCTCGATCAGGTCTCCTCTCTTCCTCCTTCTCTCCAGAGAGAAAAGTCCAAGCTTATTCAACCTTTCTCATAAGGCAAGCCCTCCAGTCCAGGCAGCATCCCGGTAAACCTTCTGTGCACCCTCTCCAAAG
This sequence comes from Chiloscyllium punctatum, assembly GCF_047496795.1. Lineage (NCBI taxonomy): Eukaryota > Metazoa > Chordata > Chondrichthyes > Orectolobiformes > Hemiscylliidae > Chiloscyllium > Chiloscyllium punctatum. The sequence goes on from NC_092740.1 coordinate 5,370,522, forward strand.
CCTCTGTATCTTTCCTATCATAGGACAACCAGAACTGGACACAATATTCCAAGTGTGGTCTCACCAGGGACTTGTAGAGCTGCAGCAAAACCTCGTGGCTCTTAAACTCGATCCCCCTGTTAATGAAAGCCAAAACACCATATGCTTTCTTAACAACCCTGTCCAATTGGGTGGAAACTTTGAGGGATCCATGTAATTGCACACCCAGATCCTTCTGTTCCTGTACACTGCCAAGAATCTTGTCTTTAATCCTATATTCAGCATTCGAGTTTGACCTTCCAAAATGCATCACTTCACATTTATCCAGGTTGAACTCCATCTGCCATTTCTCAGCCCAGCTCTGCATCCTGTCTATGTCTCGCTGCAGCCTGCAGTAGCCCTCAATACTATCGACGGTACCTCCAAACTTCGTTGACAAGTAAACAATAGATAGGGATTGAAACGGAAATCCTGTCGGAGACAGGAGCAGAAGCTCTTCAACATGGGCATGCCTGGAAGAGAAGGGGCATTGAGATAGCGTTGGCAGATACGTTTAAGTAGAATCCAGAGAGATTCCGCAAGTATGCTAAGGCGAAAGCAGTAACTGGGGAGAGAATAGGGTCCCATCTAGGTCAATGAGTCTGTCTATGTTTGGAGGCATAGGAGGTGGGTGAGGTACCAAATGAATATTTTGCATTTACTGAGGGAGAAAGATGTGGAAGATAGGGAACTCAGGGAAACAAACACTGATATCTCAGTCCGAGTCCACATTACAGAAGAGGATGCATGTCTTAAAATGCATTAAGGGAAATATGTCTCCAGGACCTGACCAGGTGTACCTGAGAACTCTGTAGGAAGCTAGGGAAGTGATTGCTGGGCCTCTTGCTGAGATATTTGTATCATCGATAGTCACAGGTGAAGTGCCAGAAGACTGGAGGTTGGCAAACGTGGTGCCACTGTTTCAGAAGGGTGGTAAAGACAAGCCAGGGAACTATAGACCGGTGAGCCTGACCTCGGTGGTGGGCAAGTTGTTGGAGGGAATCCTGAGGGACAGGATGTACACGTATTTGGAAAGGCAAGGACTGATTAGGGATAGTCAACATGGCTTTGTGCGTGGGAAATCATGTCTCACAAACTTGATTGAGTTTTTGAAGAGATGATCAAGAAAATACATGAAGGCAGGCCAGACACCATTGTCTACATGGACTTTAGCAAGGCCTTCAACAAGATGTTGCATGGTCGCCTGGTTAGTGAGGTTAGATTACAGGGGATTCAGGGAGAGCTAGCCAATTGGAGGCAGCATTGGTTTGACAGTTTGGTAGGAGACCGAGGGTTGGGGTAGAGGATTGCTGTTCAGACTGGAGGCCTGTGACCAGGGGTCTGCTGCAAGGATCAGTGCTGGGCCCTCTGCTGTTTGTCATTTGTAGAAACAATTTCAATGTGAATATAGGAAGATGGTTACAGATGATACAAACTTGGAGACATAGTGAGCAGGGAAGAAGGTTACCGAACAATACAACAAGATCTTGGTCAGCTGGCTCAGTGGGCTGAGGAATACCAGATGGAGTTTAACTGAGATAAATGGAAGGTGTTGTACTTGGTCAGGACTGACACAGTCAATGGTAGAGCCCTGGGGACGGCCCAGAGAGACCTAATGGTGCAGGTACATTGTTCCTTGGATGAGGAGTCAGATGGAGAAAAGATGGTGACGAAGGCAGAGGGCACACTTACTGTCATTGGTCAGGGCCCTGAGCCCAGGAGTTGGGACATCATCTTATGGCTGTGCAGGACATTGGTTACGTTCCCATTTTTCACACAGAGGGTGGTGCATACAATTCTGGTCGCCGTGCTACAGGAACAAAGGTATTAAACTGGAAAGGGTTCAAAAAGAATTTACAAATATGTTACCGAGACTGGAGGGCTTGAGTTATAAAGAGATGCTGGAGCTGTTTTCCCCGGAGCATCGGAGGCTGAGGGATGACCCTCATAGAGGTTTATAAAATCATGAGGGGCATTGATAGGGTAAAGAGACAAGGTCTTTTTCTCAGGGTAAGGGAGTCCAGAACTAGAGGGCATAGGTTTTAGGGTGAGAGGGGAAAGGAAAAAGGGACTCAAGGGGCAACGTTTTCACACAGAGGGTGGTACAGATATGGAATGAGCTGCCAGACGAAGTGGTGGAGGCTGGTACAATTACAACATTTAAAAGGCATCTGGATGGGTAGATGAATAGGAAGGGTTTGGAGGGATATGGGCCGGGTGCTGGCAGGTGGGACTAGATTAGATTGGAAAACCTGATCAGTGTGAATGGATTTTATGTATTACACTATTCACCCTCCGACAGTGCAGCACTCCCTCAGTACTGACCCTCTGACAGTGCAGCACTCCCTCAGTACTGACCCTCCGACAGTGCAGCACTCCCTCAGTACTGACCCTCCGACAGTGCAGCACTCCCTCAGTACTGACCATCCGACAGTGCAGCACTCCCTCAGTATTGACCCTGTGACAGTGCGGCACTCCCTCAGTACTGACCCTCCGACAGTGCAGCACACCCTCAGTACTGACCCTCCGACAGTGCGGCTCTCCCTCAGCACTGACCCTCCGACAGTGCGGCTCTCCCTCAGCACTGACCCTCTGACAGTGCAGCACTCCCTCAGCACTGACCCTCTGACAGTGCGGCTCTCCCTCAGCACTGACCCTCTGACAGTGCAGCACTCCCTCAGCACTGACCCTCTGACAGTGCAGCACTCCCTCAGCACTGACCCTCTGACAGTGCGGCACTCCCTCAGTACTGACCCTCCGACAGTGCAGCACACCCTCAGTACTGACCCTCTGACAGTGCAGCACTCCCTCAGTACTGACCCTCCGACAGTGCAGCACTCCCTCAGCACTGACCCTCTGACAGTGTGGCTCTCCCTCAGCACTGACCCTCTGACAGTGCAGCACTCCCTCAGCACTGACCCTCCGACAGTGCAGCACTCCCTCAGTACTGACCCTCCGACAGTGCGGCACTCCCTCAGTACTGACCCTCCGACAGTGCAGCACTCCCTCAGCACTGACCCTGTGACAGCGCAGCACTCTCTCAGCACTGACCCTCCAACAGTGTGGCACTCCCTCAGCACTGACCCTCCGACAGTGCCCACTCCCTCAGTCCTGATCCTCTGACAGTGTGGCACTCCCTCAGCACTGACCTACTGACAGTGCGGCACTCCCTCAGCACTGACCCTCTGACAGTGTGGCACTCCCTCAGCACTGACCCTCCGACAGTGCCCACTCCCTCAGCACTGACCCTCCGACAGTGCGGCACTCCCTCAGCACTGACCCTCTGACAGTGTGGCACTCCCTCAGCACTGACCCTCCGACAGTGCCCACTCCCTCAGCACTGACCCTCCGACAGTGCGGCACTCCCTCAGCACTGACCCTCCGACAGTGCAGCACTCCCTCAGCACTGACCCTCCGACAGTGTGGCACTCCCTCAGCACTGACCCTCTGACAGTGTCCACTCCCTCAGCACTGACCCTCCGACAGTGTGGCACTCCCTCAGCACTGACCCTCCGACAGTGTCCACTCCCTCAGCACTGACCCTCCGACAGTGCAGCATTCCCTCAGCACTGACCCTCTGAAAGTGCGGCGCTCCCTCAGCACTGACCCTCCAACAGTGTGGCACTCCCTCAGCACTGACCCTCTGACAGTGCCCACTCCCTCAGTCCTGATCCTCTGACAGTGTGGCACTCCCTCAGCACTGACCTACTGACAGTGCGGCACTCCCTCAGCACTGACCCTCTGACAGTGTGGCACTCCCTCAGCACTGACCTTCTGACAGTGCCCACTCCCTCAGCCCTGACCCTCTGACAGTGCCCACACCCTCAGCCCTGACCCTCCGACAGTGCCCCCTCCCTCAGCACTGACCCTCCGACAGTGGCCACACCCTCAGCCCTGACCCTCTGACAGTGCCCACACCCTCAGCCCTGACCCTCCGACAGTGCCCCCTCCCTCAGCACTGACCCTCCAACAGTGTGGCACTCCCTCAGCACTGACCCTCCGACAGTGCCCACTCCCTCAGTCCTGATCCTCTGACAGTGCGGCTCTCCCTCAGCACTGACCCTCTGACAGTGCAGCACTCCCTCAGCACTGACCCTCTGACAGTGCAGCACTCCCTCAGCACTGACCCTCCGACAGTGCAGCACTCCCTCAGCACTGACCCTCCGACAGTGCAGCACTCCCTCAGTACTGACCCTCCGACAGTGTGGCACTCCCTCAGCACTGACCTACTGACAGTGCGGCACTCCCTCAGCACTGACCCTCTGACAGTGTGGCACTCCCTCAGCACTGACCCTCCGACAGTGCCCACTCCCTCAGCACTGACCCTCCGACAGTGCGGCACTCCCTCAGCACTGACCCTCCGACAGTGCAGCACTCCCTCAGCACTGACCCTCCGACAGTGTGGCACTCCCTCAGCACTGACCCTCTGACAGTGTCCAATCCCTCAGCACTGACCCTCCGACAGTGTGGCACTCCCTCAGCACTGACCCTCCGACAGTGTCCACTCCCTCAGCACTGACCCTCCGACAGTGCGGCATTCCCTCAGCACTGACCCTCTGAAAGTGCGGCACTCCCTCAGCACTGACCCTCCAACAGTGTGGCACTCCCTCAGCACTGACCCTCTGACAGTGCCCACTCCCTCAGTCCTGATCCTCTGACAGTGTGGCACTCCCTCAGAACTGACCTACTGACAGTGCGGCACTCCCTCAGCACTGACCCTCTGACAGTGTGGCACTCCCTCAGAACTGACCTACTGACAGTGCGGCACTCCCTCAGCACTGACCCTCTGACAGTGTGGCACTCCCTCAGCCCTGACCCTCCGACAGTGCCCACTCCCTCAGCCCTGACCCTCTGACAGTGCCCACACCCTCAGCCCTGACCCTCCGACAGTGCCCCCTCCCTCAGCACTGACCCTCCGACAGTGCCCACACCCTCAGCCCTGACCCTCCGACAGTGCCCACACCCTCAGCCCTGACCCTCCGACAGTGCCCCCTCCCTCAGCACTGACCCTCCGACAGTGCCCACACCCTCAGCCCTGACCCTCCGACAGTGCCCTCTCCCTCAGCCCTGACCCTCCGACAGTGCCCACACCCTCAGCCCTGACCCTCCGACAGTGCCCTCTCCCTCAGCACTGACCCTCCGACAGTGCGGCACTCCCTCAGCACTGACCCTCCGACAGTGCCCACTCCCTCAGCCCTGACCCTCTGACAGTGCCCACTCCCTCAGCCCTGACCCTCCGACAGTGCCCACTCCCTCAGCACTGACCCTCTGACAGTGCCCACTCCCTCAGTCCTGATCCTCTGACAGTGCGGCACTCCCTCAGCACTGACCCTCTGACAGTGTGGCACTCCCTCAGCACTGACCTTCTGACAGTGCCCACTCCCTCAGCCCTGACCCTCTGACAGTGCCCACACCCTCAGCCCTGACCCTCCGACAGTGCCCCCTCCCTCAGCACTGACCCTCCGACAGTGCCCACACCCTCAGCCCTGACCCTCTGACAGTGCCCACACCCTCAGCCCTGACCCTCCGACAGTGCCCCCTCCCTCAGCACTGACCCTCCAACAGTGTGGCAATCCCTCAGCACTGACCCTCCGACAGTGCCCACTCCCTCAGTCCTGATCCTCTGACAGTGCGGCTCTCCCTCAGCACTGACCCTCTGACAGTGCAGCACTCCCTCAGCACTGACCCTCTGACAGTGTGGCTCTCCCTCAGCACTGACCTTCTGACAGTGCAGCACTCCCTCAGCACTGACCCTCCGACAGTGCAGCATCCCTCAGCACTGACCCTCCGACAGTGCAGCACTCCCTCAGTACTGACCCTCCGACAGTGCGGCACTCCCTCAGTACTGACCCTCCGACAGTGCAGCACTCCCTCAGCACTGACCCTGTGACAGCGCAGCACTCTCTCAGCACTGACCCTCCAACAGTGTGGCACTCCCTCAGCACTGACCCTCCGACAGTGCCCACTCCCTCAGTCCTGATCCTCTGACAGTGTGGCACTCCCTCAGCACTGACCTACTGACAGTGCGGCACTCCCTCAGCACTGACCCTCTGACAGTGTGGCACTCCCTCAGCACTGACCCTCCGACAGTGCCCACTCCCTCAGCACTGACCCTCCGACAGTGCGGCACTCCCTCAGCACTGACCCTCCGACAGTGCAGCACTCCCTCAGCACTGACCCTCTGACAGTGTCCAATCCCTCAGCACTGACCCTCCGACAGTGTGGCACTCCCTCAGCACTGACCCTCCGACAGTGTCCACTCCCTCAGCACTGACCCTCCGACAGTGCAGCATTCCCTCAGCACTGACCCTCTGAAAGTGCGGTGCTCCCTCAGCACTGACCCTCCAACAGTGTGGCACTCCCTCAGCACTGACCCTCTGACAGTGCCCACTCCCTCAGTCCTGATCCTCTGACAGTGTGGCACTCCCTCAGAACTGACCTACTGACAGTGCGGCACTCCCTCAGCACTGACCCTCTGACAGTGTGGCACTCCCTCAGCACTGACCTTCTGACAGTGCCCACACCCTCAGCCCTGACCCTCCGACAGTGCCCCCTCCCTCAGCACTGACCCTCCGACAGTGCCCACACCCTCAGCCCTGACCCTCCGACAGTGCCCACACCCTCAGCCCTGACCCTCCGACAGTGCCCCCTCCCTCAGCACTGACCCTCCGACAGTGCCCACACCCTCAGCCCTGACCCTCCGACAGTGCCCTCTCCCTCAGTCCTGACCCTCCGACAGTGCCCACACCCTCAGCCCTGACCCTCCGACAGTGCCCTCTCCCTCAGCACTGACCCTCCGACAGTGCGGCACTCCCTCAGCACTGACCCTCCGACAGTGCCCACTCCCTCAGCCCTGACCCTCTGACAGTGCCCACTCCCTCAGCCCTGACCCTCCGACAGTGCCCACTCCCTCAGCACTGACCCTCTGACAGTGCCCACTCCCTCAGCCCTGACCCTCTGACAGTGCAGCACTCCCTCAGCACTGACCCTCTGACAGTGCCCTCTCCCTCAGCACTGACCCTCCGACAGTGCGGCACTCCCTCAGCCCTGACCCTCTGACAGTGCAGCACTCCCTCAGCACTGACCCTCTGACAGTGCCCACTCCCTCATCCCTGACCCTCTGACAGTGCCCACTCCCTCAGCCCTGACCCTCTGACAGTGCCCACTCCCTCAGCACTGACCCTCCGACAGTGCCCACTCCCTCAGTCCTGACCCGGTGACAGTGCCCACTCCCTCAGCACTGACCCTCTGACAGTGCCCACTCCCTCAGCCCTGATCCTCCGACAGTGCCCACTCCCTCAGCACTGACCCTCTGACAGTGCAGCACTCCCTCAGCACTGACCCTCTGACAGTGCAGCACTCCCTCAGCACTGACCCTCCGACAGTGCCCACTCCCTCAGCCCTGACCCTCCGACAGTGCCCACTCCCTCAGCCCTGACCCTCTGACAATGCCCACTCCCTCAGCCCTGACCCTCTGACAGTGCCCACTCCCTCAGCCCTGACCCTCCGACAGTGCAGCACTCCCTCAGTACTGACCCTCCGACAGTGCGGCAGTCCCTCAGTTCTGACCCTCCGACAGTGCAGCACTCCCTCAGCACTGACCCTGTGACAGCGCAGCACTCTCTCAGCACTGACCCTCCAACATTGCGGCACTCCCTCAGCACTGACCCTCCGACAGTGCGGCACTCCCTCAGCACTGACCCTCCGACAGTGCGGCACTCCCTCAGTACTGACCCTCTGACAGTGCAGCACTCCCTCAGCACTGACCCTCCGACAGTGCAGCACTCCCTCAGCACTGACCCTCTGACAGTGCAGCACTCCCTCAGCACTGACCCTCCGACAGTGCAGCACTCCCTCAGCACTGACCCTCTGACAGTGCAGCATTCCCTCAGCACTGACCCTCTGACAGTGCGGCACTCCCTCAGCACTGACCCTCCGACAGTGCGGCACTCCCTCAGCACTGACCCTCCGACAGTGCAGCCCTCCCTCAGCACTGACCCTCCGACAGTGCGGCACTCCCTCAGCACTGACCCTCCGACAGTGTCCACTCCCTCAGCACTGACCCTCCGACAGTGTGGCACTCCCTCAGCACTGACCCTCCGACAGTGTCCACTCCCTCAGCACTGACCCTCCGACAGTGCAGCATTCCCTCAGCACTGACCCTCTGAAAGTGCGGCGCTCCCTCAGCACTGACCCTCCAACAGTGTGGCACTCCCTCAGCACTGACCCTCCGACAGTGCCCACTCCCTCAGTCCTGATCCTCTGACAGTGTGGCACTCCCTCAGCACTGACCTACTGACAGTGCGGCACTCCCTCAGCACTGACCTACTGACAGTGCGGCACTCCCTCAGCACTGACCTACTGACAGTGCGGCACTCCCTCAGCACTGACCCTCCGACAGTGCGGCACTCCCTCAGCTCTGACCCTCTGACAGTGTGGGACTCCCTCAGCACTGACCCTCTGACAGTGCCCACTCCCTCAGTCCTGATCCTCTGACAGTGCGGCACTCCCTCAGCACTGACCCTCTGACAGTGTGGCACTCCCTCAGCACTGACCTTCTGACAGTGCCCACTCCCTCAGCCCTGACCCTCTGACAGTGCCCACTCCCTCAGCCCTGACCCTCTGACAGTGCCCACACCCTCAGCCCTGACCCTCCGACAGTGCCCCCTCCCTCAGCCCTGACCCTCTGACAGTGCCCACTCCCTCAGCCCTGACCCTCTGACAGTGCCCACTCCCTCAGCCCTGACCCTCTGACAGTGCCCACTCCCTCAGCACTGACCCTCTGACAGTGCCCACTCCCTCAGCCCTGACCCTCTGACAGGACCCACTCCCTCAGTACTGACCCTCCGACAGTGCGGCACTCCCTCAGCACTGACCCTCCGACAGTGCCCACTCCCTCAGCCCTGACCCTCTGACAGTGCCCACTTCCTCAGCCCTGACCCTCCGACAGTGCCCACTCCCTCAGCCCTGACCCTCTGACAGTGCCCACTCCCTCAGCACTGACCCTCTGACAGTGCCCACTCCCTCAGCCCTGACCCTCTGACAGTGCCCACTCCCTCAGCCCTGACCCTCCGACAGTGCCCCCTCCCTCAGCACTGACCCTCCGACAGTGCCCACTCCCTCAGTCCTGACCCGGTGACAGTGCCCACTCCCTCAGCACTGACCCTCTGACAGTGCCCACTCCCTCAGCCCTGACCCTCCGACAGTGCCCACTCCCTCAGCACTGACCCTCCGACAGTGCCCACTCCCTCAGCACTGACCCTCCGACAGTGCCCACTCCCTCAGCACTGACCCTCTGACAGTGCCCACTCCCTCATCCCTGACCCTCTGACAGTGTCCACTCCCTCAGCACTGACCCTCTGACAGTGCAGTATTCCCTCAGCACTGACCCTCTGACAGTGCGGCACTCCCTCAGTACTGACCCTCTGACAGTGTCCACTCCCTCAGCCCTGACCCTCTGACAGTGCCCACTCCCTATGCGTCCATCTTTTGATTTCACTGTGAACTGACTGTATACAGTGGGGTCACCCCCACAGAGCAGACATTATCCTGTAACTATGGATCTGGCGATCCATTCCCCTCCCAGGCTGGTCTCCCTGAACCTGCAGTTTCTGATATTCTGACATGTCTGTTTCAGCTCGCCCCTCTCCATGAGTTGGTGAAGGGTGTGCCCTGCGCTGGGGTGAAGAGACATTACCTACAGAGAGCGATTCAGCAATACATCAACGAGCTCCATCCCTGTCAGTGTCGGCCGTGTCTGAACAATGGTCAGGCACTGGTGGTGGACTCCACGTGTCAGTGTTTCTGTAAACCTTACACCTTCGGGGTAGCCTGTGAGAATGGTGTGCTTGCCCAGGATCAGGAAAGTGGTAAGGTACCAGTCACCCACGTGTGTCTGACAGGGGGCTCTGAAACAGACATGGGCAGCATTGTTCGGGTGTCAGTGCCAATAGATGGCAACTCGCATTCCCTAAAGGATATTGGTGAACCTGGTGGGATTTTCCCAATTATCATCAACAGCTTCCAGACCAGCGGTAGACTCTGGCATGATGGGGTTCAAATCCAGGATCCCAGAGCACTACTGGCACCTCTGGATCAATCAGTTGGTGATCACACCATCAGTGATGGGAGGGTGGGGGTAGAGACGACATACAGCTGGGGGAGGGGAAACTACACGGGGAAGCGGGGGGGGGGGGGGGTTCACAGTCAGTGCAGGAGGGGAGAAGGTTGCAATTTGGAGAGGGGTGGGGATCATAGTATGAGCATGACAGTGTATTATCTCAATGAGGCTGTGTGTATGTTTTTACTAAATGAGGCTGTGTGTGTGTGTTTACTAAATGAGGCTGTGTGTGTTTTTACTAAATGAGGCTGTGTGTGTGTTTACTAAATGAGACTGTGTGTGTTTTTACTAAATGAGGCTGTGTGTGTGTTTTTACTAAATGAGGCTGTGTGTGTGTTTACTAAATGAGACTGTGTGTGTTTTTACTAAATGAGGCTGTGTGTGTGTGTTTACTAAATGAGGCTGTGTGTGTTTTTACTAAATGAGGCTGTGTGTGTGTGTTTACTAAATGAGGCTGTGTGTGTGTGTTTACTAAATGAGGCTGTGTGTGTGTGTTTTTACTAAATGAGACTGTGTGTGTGTGTTTTTACTAAATGAGACTGTGTGTGTGTTTTTACTAAATGAGGCTGTGTGTGTGTGTTTACTAAATGAGGCTGTGTGTGTGTGTTTACTAAATGAGACTGTGTGTGTTTTTACTAAATGAGGCTGTGTGTGTGTGTTTACTAAATGAGGCTGTGTGTGTGTGTTTACTAAATGAGGCTGTGTGTGTGTGTTTTTACTAAATGAGACTGTGTGTGTGTGTTTTTACTAAATGAGACTGTGTGTGTGTTTTTACTAAATGAGGCTGTGTGTGTGTGTTTACTAAATGAGGCTGTGTGTGTGTGTTTACTAAATGAGGCTGTGTGTGTGTTTTTACTAAATGAGACTGTGTGTGTGTGTGTTTACTAAATGAGGCTGTGTGTGTGTTTTTACTAAATGAGGCTGTGTGTGTGTGTTTACTAAATGAGGCTGTGTGTGTGTGTTTTTACTAAATGAGGCTGTGTGTGTGTGTTTACTAAATGAGGCTGTGTGTGTGTGTTTTTACTAAATGAGACTGTGTGTGTGTGTTTTTACTAAATGAGGCTGTGTGTGTGTGTTTACTAAATGAGGCTGTGTGTGTGTGTTTACTAAATGAGGCTGTGTGTGTGTTTTTACTAAATGAGGCTGTGTGTGTGTTTTTACTAAATGAGACTGTGTGTGTGTGTGTTTACTAAATGAGGCTGTGTGTGTGTGTTTACTAAATGAGGCTGTGTGTGTGTTTTTACTAAATGAGACTGTGTGTGTGTGTTTACTAAATGAGGCTGTGTGTGTGTGTTTACTAAATGAGACTGTGTGTGTGTTTACTAAATGAGGCTGTGTGTGTGTGTTTTTACTAAATGAGGCTGTGTGTGTGTTTTTACTAAATGAGACTGTGTGTGTGTTTTTACTAAATGAGGCTGTGTGTGTGTGTTTACTAAATGAGGCTGTGTGTGTGTTTTTACTAAATGAGACTGTGTGTGTGTTTTTACTAAATGAGGCTGTGTGTGTGTGTTTACTAAATGAGGCTGTGTGTGTTTTTACTAAATGAGGCTGTGTGTGTGTGTTTACTAAATGAGGCTGTGTGTGTGTGTTTACTAAATGAGGCTGTGTGTGTTTTTACTAAATGAGGCTGTGTGTGTGTTTTTACTAAATGAGGCTGTGTGTGTGTTTACTAAATGAGGCTGTGTGTGTGTTTACTAAATGAGGCTGTGTGTGTGTGTTTACTAAATGAGGCTGTGTGTGTGTTTTTTACTAAATGAGGCTGTGTGTGTGTTTACTAAATGAGGCTGTGTGTGTGTGTTTACTAAATGAGGCTGTGTGTGTTTTTACTAAATGAGGCTGTGTGTGTGTGTTTACTAAATGAGGCTGTGTGTGTGTGTTTACTAAATGAGGCTGTGTGTGTGTTTACTAAATGAGGCTGTGTGTGTGTGTTTACTAAATGAGGCTGTGTGTGTTTTTACTAAATGAGGCTGTGTGTGTGTGTTTACTAAATGAGGCTGTGTGTGTGTGTTTACTAAATGAGGCTGTGTGTGTGTTTACTAAATGAGGCTGTGTGTGTGTGTTTACTAAATGAGGCTGTGTGTGTGTGTTTACTAAATGAGGCTGTGTGTGTTTTTACTAAATGAGGCTGTGTGTGTGTGTTTACTAAATGAGGCTGTGTGTGTGTGTTTACTAAATGAGGCTGTGTGTGTGTGTTTACTAAATGAGGCTGTGTGTGTGTGTTTACTAAATGAGGCTGTGTGTGTGTGTTTACTAAATGAGGCTGTGTGTGTGTGTTTACTAAATGAGGCTGTGTGTGTTTTTACTAAATGAGGCTGTGTGTGTGTGTTTACTAAATGAGGCTGTGTGTGTGTGTTTACTAAATGAGGCTGTGTGTGTGTGTTTACTAAATGAGGCTGTGTGTGTGTTTACTAAATGAGGCTGTGTGTGTGTGTTTACTAAATGAGGCTGTGTGTGTGTGTTTACTAAATGAGGCTGTGTGTGTGTTTACTAAATGAGGCTGTGTGTGTGTGTTTACTAAATGAGGCTGTGTGTGTGTTTTTACTAAATGAGGCTGTGTGTGTGTTTACTAAATGAGGCTGTGTGTGTTTTTACTAAATGAGGCTGTGTGTGTGTGTTTACTAAATGAGGCTGTGTGTGTGTGTTTACTAAATGAGGCTGTGTGTGTTTTTACTAAATGAGGCTGTGTGTGTGTGTTTTTACTAAATGAGGCTGTGTGTGTTTTTTACTAAATGAGGCTGTGTGTGTGTGTTTACTAAATGAGGCTGTGTGTGTGTGTTTACTAAATGAGGCTGTGTGTGTTTTTACTGAATGAGGCTGTGTGTGTGTGTTTTTACTAAATGAGGCTGTGTGTGTGTTTACTAAATGAGGCTGTGTGTGTGTTTTACTAAATGAGGCAATTGTGTGTGTTTTTACTAAATGAGGCTGTGTGTGTTTTTACTAAATGAGACTGTGTGTGTGTTTTTACTAAATGAGGCTGTGTGTGTGTTTACTAAATGAGGCTGTGTGTGTGTGTTTACTAAATGAGGCTGTGTGTGTGTGTGTTTACTAAATGAGGCTGTGTGTGTGTTTTTTACTAAATGAGGCTGTGTGTGTGTGTTTTTACTAAATGAGGCTGTGTGTGTTTTTACTAAATGAGGCTGTGTGTGTGTGTTTACTAAATGAGGCTGTGTGTGTTTTTACTGAATGAGGCTGTGTGTGTGTGTGTTTACTAAATGAGGCTGTGTGTGTGTTTTTACTAAATGAGGCTGTGTGTGTGTGTTTACTAAATGAGGCTGTGTGTGTGTTTTTACTAAATGAGGCTGTGTGTGTGTTTACTAAATGAGGCTGTGTGTGTGTGTTTACTAAATGAGGCTGTGTGTGTGTGTTTACTAAATGAGGCTGTGTGTGTTTTTACTAAATGAGGCTGTGTGTGTGTGTTTACTAAATGAGGCTGTGTGTGTGTGTTTACTAAATGAGGCTGTGTGTGTGTTTACTAAATGAGGCTGTGTGTGTGTGTTTACTAAATGAGGCTGTGTGTGTGTGTTTACTAAATGAGGCTGTGTGTGTTTTTACTAAATGAGGCTGTGTGTGTGTGTTTACTAAATGAGGCTGTGTGTGTGTGTTTACTAAATGAGGCTGTGTGTGTGTGTTTACTAAATGAGGCTGTGTGTGTGTTTACTAAATGAGGCTGTGTGTGTGTGTTTACTAAATGAGGCTGTGTGTGTGTGTTTACTAAATGAGGCTGTGTGTGTGTTTACTAAATGAGGCTGTGTGTGTGTGTTTACTAAATGAGGCTGTGTGTGTGTGTTTACTAAATGAGGCTGTGTGTGTGTTTACTAAATGAGGCTGTGTGTGTGTGTTTACTAAATGAGGCTGTGTGTGTGTTTTTACTAAATGAGGCTGGTGTGTGTGTTTACTAAATGAGGCTGTGTGTGTGTGTTTACTAAATGAGGCTGTGTGTGTTTTTACTAAATGAGGCTGTGTGTGTGTGTTTACTAAATGAGGCTGTGTGTGTGTGTTTACTAAATGAGGCTGTGTGTGTTTTTACTAAATGAGGCTGTGTGTGTGTTTTTACTAAATGATGGCTGTGTGTGTTTTTACTAAATGAGGCTGTGTGTGTGTGTTTACTAAATGAGGCTGTGTGTGTGTTTTTACTAAATGAGGCTGTGTGTGTTTTTACTGAATGAGGCTGTGTGTGTGTGTTTTTACTAAATGAGGCTGTGTGTGTGTTTACTAAATGAGGCTGTGTGTGTGTTTTTACTAAATGAGGCTGTGTGTGTGTTTTTACTAAATGAGGCTGTGTGTGTGTTTTTACTAAATGAGGCTGTGTGTGTGTTTTTACTAAATGAGGCTGTGTGTGTGTTTACTAAATGAGGCTGTGTGTGTTTTTACTAAATGAGGCTGTGTGTGTGTGTGTTTACTAAATGAGGCTGTGTGTGTGTTTTTTACTAAATGAGGCTGTGTGTGTGTGTTTTTACTAAATGAGGCTGTGTGTGTTTTTACTAAATGAGGCTGTGTGTGTGTTTACTAAATGAGGCTGTGTGTGTGTGTGTTTACTAAATGAGGCTGTGTGTGTTTTTACTAATGAGGCTGTGTGTGTGTGTGTTTACTAAATGAGGGCTGTGTGTGTGTTTTACTAAATGAGGCTGTGTGTGTGTGTTTACTAAATGAGGCTGTGTGTGTGTTTTTACTAAATGAGGCTGTGTGTGTGTGTTTACTAAATGAGGCTGTGTGTGTGTTTTTACTAAATGAGGCTGTCTGTGTGTGTTTTTACTAAATGAGGCTGTGTGTGTTTTTACTAAATGAGGCTGTGTGTGTGTGTGTTTACTAAATGAGGCTGTGTGTGTGTGTTTACTAAATGAGGCTGTGTGTGTGTTTTACTAAATGAGGCTGTGTGTGTGTTTTACTAAATGAGACTGTGTGTGTGTTTTTACTAAATGAGGCTGTGTGTGTGTGTGTTTACTAAATGAGGCTGTGTGTGTGTTTTTACTAAATGAGGCTGTGTGTGTGTTTACTAAATGAGGCTGTGGTGTGTGTTTTTACTAAATGAAGCTGTGTGTGTGTGTTTACTAAATGAGGCTGTGTGTGTGTTTACTAAATGAGGACTGTGTGTGTGTTTTTACTAAATGAGACTGTGTGTGTGTGTTTACTAAATGAGGCTGTGTGTGTGTGTTTACTAAATGAGCTGTGTGTGTTTTTACTACATGAGGCTGTGTGTGAGTGTGTTTACTAAATGAGGCTGTGTGTGTGTTTTTACTAAATGAGGCTGTGTGTGTGTTTACTAAATGAGGCTGTGTGTGTGTTTTTACCTAAATGAGGCTGTGTGTGTGTGTTTACTAAATGAGGCTGTGTGTGTGTTTTTACTAAATGAGGCTGTGTGTGTGTTTACTAAATGAGGCTGTGTGTGTTTTTACTAAATGAGGCTGTGTGTGTGTGTTTTTACTAAATGAGGCTGTGTGTGTGTTTTTTACTAAATGAGGCTGTGTGTGTGTTTTTACTAAATGAGGCTGTGTGTGTGTGTTTACTAAATGAGGCTGTGTGTGTGTTTTTACTAAATGAGACTGTGTGTGTGTGTTTACTAAATGAGGCTGTGTGTGTGTTTTACTAAATGAGAGCTGTGTGTGTGTTTACTAAATGAGGCTGTGTGTGTGTTTTTACTAAATGAGGCTGTGTGTGTGTTTTTACTAAATGAGGCTGTGTGTGTGTGTTTACTAAATGAGGCTGTGTGTGTGTTTACTAAATGAGGCTGTGTGGTGTGTTTACTAATGAGGCTGTGTGTGTGTTTTTACTAAATGAGGCTGTGTGTGTGTTTACTAAATGAGGCTGTGTGTGTGTTTTTACTAAATGAGGCTGTGTGTGTGTGTTTTTACTAAATGAGGCTGTGTGTGTGTTTTACTAAATGAGGCTGTGTGTGTGTGTTTACTAAATGAGGCTGTGTGTGTGTGTTTTTACTAAATGAGGCTGTGTGTGTGTTTACTAAATGAGGCTGTGTGTGTGTGTTTTTACTAAATGAGGCTGTGTGTGTGTTTTTTACTAAATGAGGCGTGTGTGTTACTAATGGCTGTGTGTGTGTGTTTACTAAATGAGGCTGTGTGTGTGTTTTTTACTAAATGAGGCTGTGTGTGTTTTTACTAAATGAGGCTGTGTGTGTGTGTGTTTACTAAATGAGGCTGTGTGTGTGTTTTTACTAAATGAGGCTGTGTGTGGTGTTTTACTAAATGAGGCTGTGTGTGTGTTTTTACTAAATGAGGCTGTGTGTGTGTTTACTAAATGAGGCTGTGTGTGTGTTTTTACTAAATGAGGCTGTGTGTGTGTGTGTTTACTAAATGAGGCTGTGTGTGTGTTTTTACTAAATGAGACTGTGTGTGTGTGTTTACTAAATGAGGCTGTGTGTGTGTTTTTACTAAATGAGGCTGTGTGTGTGTGTTTTTACTAAATGAGGCTGTGTGTGTTTTTACTAAATGAGGCTGTGTGTGTGTTTTTACTAAATGAGGCTGTGTGTGTGTGTTTACTAAATGAGGCTGTGTGTGTGTTTTTACTAAATGAGGCTGTGTGTGTGTTTTTACTAAATGAGGCTGTGTGTGTGTTTACTAAATGAGGCTGTGTGTGTGTTTTTACTAAATGAGGCTGTGTGTGTGTGTTTACTAAATGAGGCTGTGTGTGTGTGTTTACTAAATGAGGCTGTGTGTGTGTGTTTACTAAATGAGGGCTGTGTGTGTGTTTTTACTAAATGAGGCTGTGTGTGTGTGTTTACTAAATGAGGCTGTGTGTGTGTTTTTACTAAATGAGGCTGTGTGTGTGTTTTTACTAAATGAGGCTGTGTGTGTGTGTTTACTAAATGAGGCTGTGTGTGTGTTTTTACTAAATGAGGCTGTGTGTGTGTTTTTACTAAATGAGGCTGTGTGTGTGTTTTTACTAAATGAGGCTGTGTGTGTGTTTTTACTAAATGAGGCTGTGTGTGTGTTTTACTAAATGAGGCTGTGTGTGTGTGTTTACTAAATGAGGCTGTGTGTGTGTGTTTACTAAATGAGGCTGTGTGTGTTTTTACTGAATGAGGCTGTGTGTGTGTGTTTTTACTAAATGAGGCTGTGTGTGTGTTTACTAAATGAGGCTGTGTGTGTGTTTTTACTAAATGAGGCTGTGTGTGTGTGTTTTACTAAATGAGGCTGTGTGTGTTTTTACTAAATGAGGCTGTGTGTGTGTGTTTTACTAAATGAGGCTGTGTGTGTGGTGTTTACTAAATGAGGCTGTGTGTGTGTTTTTACTAAATGAGGCTGTGTGTGTGTGTTTTACTAAATGAGGCTGTGTGTGTGTTTTTACTAAATGATGCTGTGTGTGTGTGTTTTACTAAATGAGGCGTGTGTGTGTTTTTACTAAATGAGGCTGTGTGTGTGTTTTTACTAAATGAGGCTGTGTGTGTGTGTTTACTAAATGAGGCTGTGTGTGTTTTTACTGAATGAGCTGTGTGTGTGTTTACTAATGAGGCTGTGTGTGTGTTTACTAAATGAGGCTGTGTGTGTGTGTTTACTAAATGAGGCTGTGTGTGTGTTTTTACTAAATGAGGCTGTGTGTGTGTGTTTACTAAATGAGAGGCTGTGTGGTGTGTTTTTACTAAATGAGGCTGTCTGTGTGTGTTTTACTAAATGAGGCTGTGTGTGTTTTTTACTAAATGAGGCTGTGTGTGTGTGTGTTTACTAAATGAGGCTGTGTGTGTGTGTTTACTAAATGAGGCTGTGTGGTGGTGTTTTTTACTAGAATGAGGCTGTGTGTGTGTTTTTACTAAATGAGACTGTGTGTGTGTTTTTACTAAATGAGGCTGTGTGTGTGTTTTACTAAATGAGGCTGTGTGTGTGTTTTTACTAAATGAGCTGTGTGTGTGTTTACTAAA